>NC_137201.1:31946362-31948862 GCF_960531495.2 Zeus faber
TGTCTTGTAAATCCGGTGGATTTTCTTTTGCAATCGCCACGGGGGGAAAACATCTCCAACGGACACTTTTTGAAGGGGCATCGCTGGGAAAATAGAGGGGCTGTGACACAGGTGAGCGTGTCGCAGGAAATGAACAGCAAACTCAACTCTCATTTTCCAGACCCGCCCCATTATTTTTCAAACGCCACAGCGCAAAGTCTTCTCCCTGAAAATATCAGGGAGAAGACTTCATCTCTTTCCCTTCATCTCAGACAGGCCCAGAGAGAGAGAGAGAGAGAGAGAGAGAGAGAGAGAGAGAGAGAGAGAGGGAGAGAGAGAGAGAGAGAGAGAGAGGGAGAGAGAGAGAGAGAAAGGAGGGCAGCTACACTTGTGCTTGTGTGTGTACATGTACGTGTGCGTACGTGCGTGTGTACGTGCATGTGCACGTGCTTGCGCATATAAGCATGCATACACACACACACACACACACACACACACACACACACACATACACACACACACACACCAGCAGTAATGCAATGAAGTGGTTTCTTTAGTGGTGCGCTGTGAGAAATAAAGAAATCTCAGGCTGCCAGGAGCAGTTATTAGCTGTTACCATGACAACCTAGCGTCCTTCTTGTTCCTGTCGCCACAGCGGTGGTGTTCAAATTCTTGTCAACACAGACAGAAATAGATCTGAATGGGAATCAGTTTGTCAGGCAATATACACTGTCAAGCACTCATTGCACCCATTGTACCTACAGTACACCACTGACACTCCTGTGCTGAGGAGGGCTCACAGCCTCCTCCGACTCTCCCAGGCCCAATGATCCATGCCAGCGCAGGGACGAGTTGGCACGCTGACACGGACCTCACATACACACACACACACCCACGCACGGACGCACGCACGCAAGCAAGCGCACACACACACACAAACACAGCGTGACCTTTAAGTTTGGCATTGAGGCGGAAGTACCTGTTTGTTTTTGTTCTCCAGGGTGATTTCATATTCGCTGGGTCCCTCTCTCTTGGTCCCGCCTCCTGTGCCCTCCACGTCCTGTCCACCAGAGGAGGAGCCAGCCTCCAGACTCAGCATCTGCCCACTGCCGCAGAGAAAAGGACAAAAAAAAGAAAGAGCTCATCCTTCCTTGCCATCCTACAGTTGGTCCCCGCTGGTCATTTCTTGCATGGGAGTGTCAGGGGGGGCAGTGAGTCAGGGTCGATGGGGGTGATTAATGGCGCCATTGCGCCTCTGGTTGATTTTGTTTGGTCTGAACCGACGGTGCATGGCTGCTTTTCGAAAACCAAACCACGAAATGTCAAGTGCCTCCGGTGGCAGATTCCAGAACAACCTTTAACCCCGCCCACACAAAAGGAATTGAATAGAGGACGGGCCATACTAATGTCATTCCACCAAATTCCCTCCATGTTCATATCTCTCCAAATATCTATATTCATTGGGAAAATTTGTATTTTATCTGAGTTTTTGATGATATTCAAAGCAGGTGATTGACAGTTCTCATTCGCAGCCTCCAGTCCGGTGGGCGGGCGGCAGAGAGGCAGTGAGGGTCGACTCCAGGATACGATTGGATACTCATTTCTCCAAGCAAGATGTGAGACGGCTGTGAGTGAGTGAATGGGGTCGCGCCGTCCGTTTCCTATGAAGGCGAGTCAATGTTTTTAACCCAAAGAGTCAAAGTCATACTTTGATAAGGTATCCTGTGTTTGGTCCAACATGTTGCATTCTCTCTGCAGACAAACTTCATTATGTTGTTATATAATATATATAAATATATATATAAAATAATTCAGTAGACCATAAGAGAGATTTTTTGAATGGTCACGTGTCAGTGTTACAAAGCAATTTACTAATGTGGGGAAAAAATAAAAAAAGGCAGTTCTTCCCTTGACGTCCAACACGGCCCCCCTAGAAGAGGACGACCTGGCCAGTGGCCCCCAGACCTCCAGTGTACATCATATTATGATAATGACACTAATTCTATATTTAACACAAACACATCTTGTTATCTTGGTTCAGTGAGAAATTAGGAATTGATTTGTCTTGTTCCAAATCTTCCATTTAAACAGTTTCTACTATTAGGTTTTGGAGCGGCAGTGTGTAGCACCTTCTGAAGCCTCTCTCTGGTGAAGAGTTGTATACAGTACGTTTAAACTACAGCTAACATAGGCCTTGATTTTGGGGGGGGGGGGGGCGCAGGTGATACGTCCCCCTCGAACACGTGCATCTGCCCCAACCCCCCCCCAATAAAACCATGAAATGACTTAGATAAAGACATTTCCACCAGAATTTGCATGAATGCAGAAAAGCCACAAATCGGTGCGTAAAAATTCCCCAGAATACAGGAAGTGAAGTGTTTGACGTCGAAAATCTCCTGTGCATGTGTGACGTTCCTCGCTCCTCGCTCAAGCTTATCCCAACACTTTGCACACAATGGAGAACCTGCTTGTGATAAAAAAAAATGAGCGCGTCCTTAAACATCCCTTGGTCGTTTTTTCT
>NC_137201.1:31951362-31953862 GCF_960531495.2 Zeus faber
ACACTCAAGACCAATCTGCCAAAACTAGTGAACTTGTCATTATTTACAATCATGATATATCACTCTATTATCTTTTTTTTTGCATGTTATCTTATATGAAGGCCTTTTGGGCACATTCGTGGTGGCAAGGCTCCAAAGACCAGCGCTGAAGGAATTGGAAATGACGCAGACTAAGAGTGACAGTTAGTCAGAGTCAGTGCACGTCTCAGAGCGACAATGCAAGACAAAGAAAAAAAAAAAAAAAAAGCCAAACTTCTTCACAGCATCTTCGGCTGACTTAAAGGTGTAGTGGTCTCGATTTTCTATACCAAGCGGTTTACGCCATTCACCTCCACTCTCACCATCTATAATAATATATTACCAATGTGTCTGGTGCAGTCCACGCCAGTAGCGCCACAGAATGACAATATTACCAGTGTGGGTTTTTTTTATCACATCAAAGGGATAACAAAAACTTGCAAACAAAGATGGAGGTGTTCATGTGTATGTATTTTCAGTCTTTTTCATCAAGGTTTCTGGTCTGGTCCATTTTATGTTTATACAGGCCATTTCTATTTTGGTGTCACCGCAGGGGAAGGCAGCGCAGTGTGGTTTGCTCCAACAGCGAAGAGGCTTTGGAGTGAGGTTGTGTCCTGAGCCCCACACACAGATGAAACGCACACACAGCAGCCACCCGACCTCCAACAACTGTAACAATGGGACCAGGTGAATATTTTAACACTACATGCCTGCCGCTGTATCCCTCCCTGTTCCTTTTCCTCACTCTCCCATCGCCACCCGATCCCCTGTTTCCATTTCCCTTCCTCTCTGTTTCGCCTTGTAGGATCTTTTTTTAAACCAAAATTGTCTTTTGTGAACCAGGGAATTAAAGAGAGACAATAAAAGTGTGTGTGTGTGTGTGTGTGTGTGTGTGTGCGTGTGTGTGTGTGTGTGTGTGTGTGTGTGTGTGTGTGTGTGCGTGCCTGTGCGAGTGTGTATTTTGAACTGTGGGAGGGAACTGCATGACCGGCCCCTCTCTCGTCGTTGTATATCAATCCTGTTTTCTCATTTTGGTCTGTTTCTCTCACACCATCTCCCCCAGTCTTGGGGGAGAGTGACCCTCCACTCTCTCATTGTCCTTCCACCGTCAGCGCTCCCTCTCTCTTCCTCACTCGAGATGCTCTTTCCCCTGCCTTCCTCTCCTGCTCGGTTCCTCTTCCACCCATCCTCTGGCCCCTTTCCTTCTCCATCTCCTCCTCTTTACCGCTTTCTCAGTCTCAAGCCCGCTCCTCTAGACATGTCCTCGGGCTCCATCAAAGACTACGACTTAGCTTGTATCCACCACCTCTCTCCCTCTCTCCCTCTCCCCCTTTATCTCTCTCTCTCACTCACTTTCTGTCTCTGATTTTCCCCTCCTGAGATGGTTGATTACCGTTCGCTCCACGGGCTAAGTGGGGCAGATAGGAGGCTCAGCTGGAGAGAGAGAATAAGGGGAAGAGAGAATCCTCCCTCCCCTCATAGGCACCTGCACAAGTATCTCCACCAACAACAATAGAAACGTGCATTCGCACAAATGCCCGACGCTGTGCTGCACACCAACCTACGTGATGTCTGTAGAGGAAAATGGGGGAGACATGCTACGCCCGTCATTCACACAGACATACACACGTGCACGAATGGATGCATTCCTTTGTGCACATACGTGTTCACAAGTGAATGCAAGTACAGTTGTGAACCCAGGCGCATGCAGAAACTGCAGAGAAAAATATACACAGAAACGCACACACACAAACAAGCATAGATCCGTACACAAAAAGATAGTGGCAGTTGGCATACCAGGAGGCTGATAACACAACACTAAAGCCATAACACAACTGCCGCATCGCCCCTTTTTTCACACATCACACTTTTGCAATGACTATCAGAAATCCTTCCATGTTGCCTGCTGGATGCTTTTCCTTGGAAAAAAAGGGACATTGCATAATGTATGCAACAAATCCAACATGATTGAATCCTGGGGATGACATAGGCGTGTTTCTGCCGGTGGGTGCCGGGGAGGGAGGTGCACAAGGACCAGGGGCGGTCTTAGTGATTTAGAGGCCCCAGGCCAAACCTATTTGAGGCCCCTTCTCCACCTCGCTTGACACAATCATGCAGTGGCTTGTTTCAACGTGGAGGGGGGGGTCCTGTGGCTCCCCCAGGAAATTATGAGTGTCAAACACTTAATTTCCAACATTCTGGTGAATATTTATGCACCAAATTTGTCCCTTTTCTGCATCAATTTATTGTGGAAATGGCTTTATTTATGTGAAGGAAAACACAAAATTCAGGCAGCAGGTGACAATTCAAAATCGAATGGACTCTAATGCAATAAGGCTCTGAGGCATTCTGTATTGCTTTCAAATATTTTTCTCCTGTAGATCAACTTTTCTCATTTAATATTATCCCAGATTTTGACCATATCCGCTTAAAACATTGATATGATTGAATGATTAGAGAATGAGACCTGCCTGCCTGTGGA
>NC_137201.1:31958862-32068862 GCF_960531495.2 Zeus faber
GGGGCGGGGCGCGTGGGCTCGGTGCGTCATCACGCACGAGTGAGCAGCGCCGCGCAGCCGCGTAAACGCGCGTCCCGGCCAGGAGAGGGTCTCAGTTGGCAATTAATGATTCATTAGTGATTGTTTACTTGCTGTTGACCGACCTAAAAAAAAAAAAAGTGAAACAAACGGGGGAAATGTTTGAACGGTCGAAGTTGTACGGACGTGGCTCCCGGTGGATTCCCCCACTAAAGGCACGGGCACACGCACTTATGCCGCAGATGTGCGGTGGTCTATAAATGATGTCGGACAGACCTGCAAGTACCTAAGAATTTTACTTTGTCATTGGTCGAACCGAGGGAACCTGAGGGAACCTGATCGACAAATGAATCAAGCGAACATGACACTGACTGAATTAAAAATCCAGCGTGTATTGTGAAGGGACAAAACAATAATAGACATGGGGAGCATGGCAGCAAGAACACCAAGAACAAAGGCCTTAGTTTGATTTATTCATTTTCGAAATGAAAGCCGCTGGGTTTGAACGTCAAACTCGACAAAACCAGGTCAATCAGGCACATGTTTTTTTTCCCAACTGTACCTAGTCGATTAAATTAAGTCCAATACCTTTATATACATACATATTGTGTGTAATCACCGGGTGCGTTTCATTGACATTTCACTGGATATATGTATGAAAGTATGTATATGTATGTGACGAATGAACCTCTTGAATCTTGAACACATACATACACACACACACACATATATATATATATATATATATATATATACAATTAGCTGTTGTTAGCTGTTTAATACTTGTTTTAATTTTGTATTTATTTTAGTAATTTAGTGTAGATAGGCCTTCTCTGTACTCACTTCACGTATATATATATATAATTATTATTATTATTATTATTATTATTATTATATTTTATTATATTTATTATATTTATATTTATTTTATTATTATATTATTAATAATAATAATAATATTATTATTATTAACATTATTATTATCATTATTATTGTTATTATTATTATTATTTGAACAGAGCGCGTCTCTGATTTTAAATACATTCCGATGAGCGCGCTACAAGATCAGTTACTGTACCTTTAAATCAGCCGCGGTCACGTGACACCGCAGGGCGGAAGTGCAGGCCTCGTCTGGCGTCGTCTGAGCCGCTGGTTCCGCTGCTCGAGCTTCGTTTTCTTTCAGTCGACGCTCAGAAGTGAACGCAGCGGATACTTCCCATGGTCAGGTAATCACCAGCGTCCAACCGGCGGTGTGTGTGTTGCTCCATGGGCTCACGCCGTTTACCTTCCGGAAACGAGATTTGGCCAGAATGTGGGACTTGGCTCCCGCGGTTCGTGAGACGAGGGGTCGTGACAGCGACCTGGAGCCTCTGTGGGTCCTGGAGAATCGATTGCTGACCATACGGCACACACACAGAACAGAGTAAGGACAGAGTAAGGACAGAGTAAGGACAGAGTGTGGACAGAGTATGGACAGAGTATGGACAGAGTATGGACAGTATGGACAGTGTGGACAGAGTGTGGACAGAGTGTGGACAGAGTGTGGACAGAGTGTGGACAGAGTAAGGACAGAGTGTGGACAGAGTGTGGACAGAGTGTGGACAGAGTGTGGACAGAGTATGAACAGAGTATGGACAGAGTGTGGACAGAGTATGAACAGAGTATGGACAGAGTATGGACAGAGTATGGACAGAGTATGGACAGAGTAAGGACAGAGTGTGGACAGAGTATGAACAGAGTATGAACAGAGTATGAACAGAGTGTGGACAGAGTGTGGACAGAGTATGGACAGCGGTTGTTGATTTGCATAGTTAGCGCAACCCTTTGCCCTACAATAAATCTGTTTCTATGAATTGGCCTGTTATGGGGTTTAAGTGGTTCCAATGCTGCCATGTGAGAGTCAGATGGGATCAGATGGAGCGTGAGGCGACTCCCGTCAAAATGACATGAAGTCAAGAACAGAAATCTCTCTCACACACACACACACACACACACAATGACTTTATAGTTTGGGATTCCACTAGTGCCCCTCAGGAGCCACAGGCCAGTGGAATGTGTTCGTTCCTAGTTTGTTCTTAAATGTATGTACATACAGGCTTCATTCTGGCGTTACAAAATTAAATTCATGGACTTCCAAGTACGTTTTAAGCACAATTTTTGAGTTTTCAAGGACTTAACGCAAAACAAATGTAATCAATGTGATCGCTAAATCACATTAAATATCCAAATATAATCTTAGTCTCATGGCTATCTATCTATCTATCTATCTATCTATCTATCTATATATATATATATATATATATTATATATACACACACACACACACACCTACGCAGACATGCACGCACACACCACACAGACACACACACTTGTCAGAGGGAGCTCTCATCCATTCTGTTTGTGTTTTTCCCGGGTGTACAGGATGACTCAGAAGCACTCCCTGGAGGGCCAGGTGTACTCGGTGCCGCTCGTCCAGCCAGACCTGAGACGGGAGGAGGCCATTCACCAGATAGCGGATGCCTTACTCTACCTAGAGTCTATCTCCGCTGACATTTTCAGCAGGTAAAAGAACAAGGCGTCACAGACGCAGCTGAAAATATCAACTTCAACGCAATCTGTAACTCGTGTCGGCCATGGTTGATACATGGGATGTTACTTAAATGTGACTACGCAGGACTTAATGGCAGCCTCCTGCATTATATACAGGCTGACACACGCATCCCTGTGCATAGTCTCACGTTTTACCTCGTCCCTGCTGTGAATGTGCGTCTCAACTCTATAGAGTGTCTGAAAGCGTGGAGCGGAACCGCAAGCATCTCCAGAGTGTGACGGATCGGATCAGACTGGCTCAGGCCCGCATTGACAAGATCAAAGGCAGTAAGAAGGCCACCAAGGTAAAATCGCCCCCTCACCTTTTCACCGCCGTTACGTGCTTAACCCCTAATACACAGCATCAAGTCACATCATGAAAAGATAAAAGGACGCCTGCTGAACAGAAATCAGCTGTGTGTGTGTGTGTGTGTGTGTGTGTGTGTGTGTGTGTGTGCGTGTGCGTGCGTGTGCGCAGGTATTCTCCAGTGCCAAATACCCTGCCCCAGACAGACTTCAAGACTACATGTCCATCTTCAGTGGAGCCTCCGACCCCTCGTCACAAAGACGGCCCCGCTACAAAATACAGAACAAACTGCGGCCCCTCGACGACAAGGCCTTGCAGGTGAGACGCTGTTTGAGTGTTTACGACGGGGTCAAGGTGCGACGCGTCATGAAGCTGTGATGAATTTAAAGAAAGTGCTGCTGCCCTTTGCGCAGGCCAGCTTGCGCATGCCTCTGTTGCCTGCTCCTGACGTCCACTATCCATTGATTGTTTTTTTTTCCCCCAAAATATTTCTTGTGTGTGAGTGTCTTATGAAAGCACCAATAGTAATTTACAAAATATCGTCAAATTATCAATGACAGGGTATTTGTCAGCAAGAAATGTTGTGATATTTGAGCCCAGCCCAACTGTATCTCATATGCTTTTTATGTACAGCAAAGCCAGCTATTGGTAAAATGGGGCTCACCCTAATATATTATTTTGTTGGTTTGACATTTAAACCTGCTTTTATACGGGAAAAACAACTGATAGAGGGTTGGAAACAGCATCACCCCCATTTTTCCTTGGCGATTGTTAGTCAGAAATGGATCAAACTGCGTAAATGTATGTATATTGAAGTTCTATGTGGTGGGTCTTTGTGAGTTAAATCATTTGCACGGACACAGACAACTTCTACGTATTTTACTTTCCATCGTGCTGGCGTAACAGAGGTAAAAACGTGGTTTTCGATCATGTATGAGTTTCGCCAGAGTCACTGCGTTGTCCATTGCGTGTTGCCATACTTCTTTAGAGCCGTGTTGCCATGAGACAGAGAGCCTGTAAATTACCAACACCACCACATTCTATGAAGACATTTTGTGTGTTGTCTCCTGTTTCCCGGCCTTCTTTAAAATAAAGACGATAAAAATCACGTCGTTGGTGGGTTCTTCACTGAAGGGTTACACTGACACAATCAAATTTCCCAGAGTACATAAGTCAATTTTACCGACGTTCCGGTTCCATGTCCTGTTTATACTGTTTCAAGTCGACTCAAATGACTGTCAGATGTGCAGCTGGATCAATATCTGTCATTTATAGTAATTAAGTCATTCACGGTGTCTGCAGTCGGTGTAAAGGGTGGGACTGCCCTCCGCCATTGTTGGTTACTGTGGTAGCGTAACCCAGTGCATTGTGGGAAACCCTTGCCATCATATTGTCCAGTGGTTGCCTACCAAGATATTTCACCAGATGCACCGGATGTAGTGTGGATGTGTCATTGTGGTCATCTCCACATGCTGTCTGGTCAATACTCTGCTTTTGGACGTACTAGAAACCCTTGCATATTAACGCTGTACTAAATAGCACAGCAGTGTCGTGTGTGGTTTCTGGACGCAGCAATGGTGTCTTGTCTCTGTGAAAACGTTTGTAAACGTGTGCTTGGTTTTGCTTTCAGCGCAGAGGCTTTTGTTTTTGTGTGAGTGTGTGTGCCTGCCTCAACGCCGAAGTGAGACGTTGAATTATTCATAGTGAAAACCACAAAGTCTCCTCTCCCCAATCTTTGCTAACTTTACAGGAAACTGCAAGTGTGTGTGTGTGTGTGTGTGTGTGTGTGTGTGTGTGTGTGTGTGTGCTTTCCTGAGATGGAGAAACGTGACAACTGCTGGCAATTTTCTCTGGTGCAACAATGCATTATTCAGGAATGCCTCGGCTCCACCGTCCCCGACCGTAACCCAGTGGTGCCGCGCGCCGGTGTGTTGTTTCTCACCAGCGCGTGGGCTTGCGCGGCGTTTTTTTTTTTTGTTTTTTGTTTTTTTTAACATTTGCATTATTTAGATGCCATGTGACTCGTCTGCATTTTGCTCAACTTCTCGTCGGCCCGTCTCCCTCTCAGGAAAAGCTGCTGTACTTTCCGGTGTGCGTGAGCAATAAGAAGACATCGGAGGACGAGACGGAGGAGGGCCTGGGCAGTCTGCCCCGCAACATCTCCTCCATCAGCTCCCTGCTGCTCTTCAACACGACGGAGAACCTGTGAGTGCCCGCGGACCGGGCGGCGACGGGGAGGGACGCTCGGGGCCTCGAGGTTTCCCGCCTTTGTCTGACTCGTTGTGTTTGGTGTCACGTCGCAAAGGTACAAGAAGTACGTGCTCCTGGACCCCCTGGCCGGGGCGGTGACCAAGACGCACACGGCCCTGGAGACGGAGAGGGAGGACAAGCCGTTCGACGCTCCTTTGTCCATCACCAAGAGGGAGCAGCTGGAGAGACAGGTACCGCTCCGCAAACACCACCCCGGTCGGGGCCGGCCCGCACCGGGGCCGGCGGCGGGAATTCCATTCAGCGATGCGTCTTCGTTGGGACCAATCGATCCCTCGCTTCCTTCCGACAGACAGCCGAGAGCTACCTCTACGTGCCGGACCTTGGCCAGGTGCCAGAGATCGATGTTCCTTCCTACCTGCCCGACCTGCCGGGCATCGCGGACGACCTCTCCTACAGCGCCGACCTGGGCCCCGGGTTCGCCCCCTCGGGGCCGACGCACAACATCCCGGACTTGCCCTCTTTCTCAGGCGACTTGGAGAGCAACGGCCCCGGTTCGTACGCACACACAGACAGGGTTGTTGCCGGTACTGGTGCTTGAAGTGCTTGAAGTGAAGTGAATTTCGTCCTCAGAAATGTAAGTGCTGGAATACTGTTGTATACTGTTTCCCAACTGTAGTCGTTGGGAAAGAAAACCTGATCATTGAAGATCTGTGATCGTCCTCCTAGTTTTGTAATGCAAATCGAAACGAAATGAAAAAAATTCAGGAAGTGCTTTACGACACAGATTATACCAAATTCTATCCAGCATGGTTAAATATACTAATAGATGTATATATAATATACTATAAATGTATATAAATATACAAGTAGATGACGATGAGGGAAGAAATATATTTTTTGTGTGTGTGTGTGTGTGTGTGTGTGTATTTAAAAAAAAAATAATAAAAATAAATAAAGACATGAGACTAAGATTATATTTAGATATTTAATGTGATTTAGTGATCACATTGATTATATTTGTTTTGGGTAAAGTCCTTGAAAATTCAAAAATTGTGCTTAAAACGTACTTGAAAGTCCTTGAATTTAATTTTGTAACGCCAGAATGAAGCCTGCATGTACATACATTTAAGAACAAACTAGGAACGAACACATTCCACTGGCCTGTGGCTTCCGAGGGGCACTAGTGGAATCCCAAACTATAAAGTCATGCAAAGAAAGGTTTTTCCTGCGCAGAAAGCTCCCGGTGGCGCTGGTGTTCTCCAGGTTGGCGGCGCGTCATCCGGCCAACGCTCATCATTCATCCTCCTTCCTTTTCAGGCTCCCGGCTCCAGCCTGAAGCTCCTCCCCCTCCTTTGCCGCCGCCCCCTCCCCCTCCTCCTCCTCCTCCCCCCCTCGGGTCCACTCCTGCCCCTGCGACTCTCCCCGGAGCACCTCCTCCTCCCCCTCCGCCGCCACCTCCGCCTCCTCACAGCAGTAATGAAACAGGCGCTGTGCCAAGCACAGGTATGACGCTGTGCTTGTTCTGTCATCAAACTCCTGATAGAATTAAACACTAGGGCACAATAGAGCTTGGCAATATGGAAATGTTATCACGATTTATAATTGGAAAATTTGTGCATGTTTTATTCATATGTATACGTATTATTTATTTATGTGCCCCGTGTTAAAGAAACCAGAGCGAGATTAATAACATTGAATCATTTGGTAATTTCCCGTGACGTCAGACCATAGCTGGCACGTGAAGTGGAACGCGGTGGGCGGAGTTTCCCGGCATCACCCTGTCTCCCTCTGACTGTACCACAGGGCCCGCGTCCGGGGCCCCCAGCGACATGGCCCAGCCGTCAGATGGCCGCGCTAGTCTCCTGGAGTCCATCCGCAACGCCGGCGGGATCGGCAACGCCAAGTTACGAAACGTCAAAGAGCGCAAGATGGAGAAGAGGAAACAGAAGGAGCAGGAGCAAGGTGAGGCGAGTGGAGTGGGGAGGTTCCCCCTCCCCCAGTAACAACGACACTATATGGCTGAACTTTTAACACCAGTCATGCAAAGCCTGAACGCTGCCCTCCTGGCACTGGCCCAGGACTACACCGCGTCCACCACGGAGGCTCCGTCTTTTAGCGCGAGCTCCACTTGGAGGCGTCGCCACCGTCTTTAGCCCTGAGAAAACCCAGTGACCTTTGTTCTCGAAATGTCATCTTCGTTGAAACACTGGTTTGATTACGTTTTGGTTTATAAAGTGTGTGACCTTCTACTGACGGTGCATCCTCCCCATTATTTCTGGCTGGCTGGTCAGGCCATTTTTTAGGAGGAGGAGGAGGAGGAGGAGGAGGAGGACTGTTTTTCCTTCAAGGTTCCCTGCCTTATCTATCACTGCAGCCTGGTTCTAATTATGCGGCCCATTCCAAAGCGCAGGTGTCTAAAACGTGACAGGTCCACTGTCTGAAAATAAAACTCCGGCCTCATGGGATAGATATATTTTTTTACATCCTAACTAATGGGCTCTTTCTCTCCGTCTCAGCGGTTGGAGCAGCAGCCAGCGGTGGAGACTTTATGTCTGATCTGTTCAACAAGCTGGCCATGCGACGGAAAGGTGAGCGCTCGCTGCATTTTATATGAACTACAGAATATAATGTATGGGTTTCGAATTCCTAATGTGTTGTGTGCCGCTTTTAAGGCATTTCTGGGAAGGGTCCGGCGGCTGGAGAGCCAGGTGATGTGCCCCCCAGCACCACCGGCGCGTTTGCTCGGATGTCAGACGTGATACCGCCCCTTCCCGCCCCGCAGCCAAGTGCTGAGGACGAGGAAGACTGGGAAGCATAATCACGGAGGCTGTCCCGTCTGCACTTTTCACATCTAACCTTGAAATTTGAGATTTAAATGACAAGCGATTCAAAGGCTGATGAAGATAAATGTTGCTCTTGGACTGTTTGAAAAAATGAGCTACGATGAGGCCATTTCATAGCAGTGATGGAACCTCCAGTTGATTACCTGATTTACATCAGTATTAAAACGCACCCCGGCAGGTCTGTTCATATCCTAAAGGACCAAGCTGCTGTCAAATGGAGTTTTAGTCCTTTATCAGTCAGCTCACACATTGAACACCACCTCTGACCATGTGTATGGATATGGTGAGAAGCCTTCCTTCAAATGATGCCCAGGTCCCGCTGACACCTACAGCAACATGTCTTTGTGAAACTGACTTCATTTTACTGTGTTTGACCTCTCGCCATGTTGTTTACATTTTTCCAAAATCTCAAAATAGACGATATGAAAAATGTGAGCTATCATCAGGGGGTGAAGTAGAACGTGCGTGCCGACTTAAAAACAGGCTAAAACTGCGTTTGACAGCGCTGTGGTTCTTTAAGCTGACAGCCACCGCAGGCTCTGTTGCATCTCCACCCGCTGGCTTAATGTGAAACTAGATAGTCACACGTGTAAAGATGCGTCTGTTTTGGAACCGAACTAAAACAATTTGAAGACGGCGAGACGATGTGAGAGTTCACTCTTATACAACTTTATTAAATATACATAAACAGGAATAACAGTGATTTAATAACATAGAATACTTGTAGAACAAATAACCAATGATCTATTGTGTTACACTAAATACATTTGAAAAATGTTTTCCAATTGTTAAATTTTTAATAAAAATACATTGCATCATTTCATATTTAATGTTTACATGTATTTTTATTTGTTGCACATTAATTTGTGTGAAATTGGAATGTTGGAATTTTCAGCATTACCATCTCAATAATACATATCTTCCCATAAAGAGCGTGAAAATTTGATCCGATGAAGTTGGACGAGCCTCATATCCTTCAGTTGATCCTGTGTGTTGTGTGCGACGCTGTCATTGATTAAGTTCTGTGATCAAATCCTAGGTTGGTGTACACATGACGGGTCTGGAGAGATTGGAGGCCATTTCAATAAAAACTCAGCCGGTTAAGGACAGGGTTTGTTTTTTTGTAAAAAACAATTCAAGTCTGCAGAAACAATAAATCAAACAAACACCACGTCAAAGTTTTTCTGAAGGAACATTTTCTCAATCAGTCTTCCCGCTGCGCTCGCCGTGCTCCGTCAGCGACTGGGCCGCTTGAGTGACCTTTCTCCCCAAAAAGAACTTGGAAAGCGTCAGCTGCACCCGCCGGGATCCGAAAACTAGTCGGCTCCCTGTTTCCGCTTCTTCTCGATGAAGAACTGAGAAACAGAGATGGAGACGACTCGCGCGTGAAACACCCGAACCCTTTAATGAACGTGCTCGCGCGCCGACACGAACGCGACCCCGCCTCTCACCTTGCGCAGGGCGGCAAACGCCGGGCCGAAGGTTGCGTGTGCGCCGGTTCGAGTCCTGATCCAGCCTGGGAGTTTGGAAAGAGTGGCAGGTCGAGAGTAACGTCTGTCACACATCACGATGGCGGCGTAGTCGCCGCGGTGACGGATGGCTCGTCCTGTGGGCAGAGGAAAGGGAGACGCGTGACACCGCCCCCGACAGACACAAGCGCACGAGCTTCTTTTTTTAATCGGGCCTCAGGTTATTACCGATGGACTGGTTGACGGCCTTCATGCAAAGGTTTTCTATCAGGGCTTGGCCGGGGCTCCTCCCTGCGGTGCTGGGCTGAAAGACACAGCAGAGGTCAGGTCGTGTAGCGCCGCAGGTATCACAAAAACCACGAACATCGGAGGCCGCCACAGCGGCCTTCAAAAGACGGGCGCCACAGAACTGCCAGTGAAAGCCATAGTAACGTGACTAATGCCTTGAGATGCAGCATGTTTTGGTGCAGTATAAACATATCTGTACTGAATACATTCAGGAGGGTTGTCAGTAAGGGCTTGCATCACACTTTATTGGACGCTGCGATGGCTGCTCTGACCGCCGCAAAGGAAGCAGCACGATGACTATTCCAATGAGCCAAGGAGCAGCAGCGAAATGCGCGAAGGGGAGATTGTCGTGTTCCACAAACACTTACCATTTCTAGCTATCGCTTTAATAACGCGTGGTGACGCGTTTTCAAAGTTTTAAAGAAAAAAAAAAAAAAGGCCTCACCATGTGCTTGTCCAGATAAGACATCTTTTCCTGCAGCTCTGGAGACTTAATGTTGGGGTACGGCATCCCCACCATCACCACGCATCTGTTGTGGCACACAGCGGAGAACGTTATGTGGTGTGGTTTACAGCCGCCGCCCACGTGTACCACCTGTCATGTCACGCACCTGCCCAGGTCGTCGGAGAAGTTGATGCCTTCGCTCATCTTTCCTCCGACCACAGAGAACAGCAGGGCCCCAGTGCAACCGTCGCAGGCTCCGGCGCAGCGCTGACGGACGAGGCCACGAGAGCGAGGGTTAGTACGGCGTCCCGCGTCGTGCGATGCGGACAGCGTGCGGCGTGTGGAGCCCTACCTGGATGCAGCGGGAGAAGTCGCCCAGCACCTGCTCCACCTGGTTGGCTTTCTTCGGCTCCTGGAAGATCTGAGGAGACACGTGTACAGTGATACCGGGGGGTTCAGCGGCAGTTTGCCAGCGCAGGCGTCTTAAACCCCGGTCGGCTGCCGAGCTGCCGCCACACTACCACACCTTTAACACGGCCCTACATTGATCTATTTCATTCATCATCTCAAAAGGATCGTCTGCTTTTTCCAAAAACCCGACAGCCCCGGTCGCTACTCTCTCACAGCCCCGGTCAGACGGTCGGATCAAGCTGAGCGCTGCTTGTGTCCTCTTAGTATTCTGGGATGGAAAACAAACATCAAGAACCTTTTTCTTGCTGGCCAGGCGGGCGAGGGCTCCGCTGGCCTCCCAGTGGGAGATGATCCTCCTGGAGTAATCGTAGGAAGGAAAGAAGCACACCACGCCGCCGGGAACGACGTTGCAGAGGTTGGAAAGGACGCGGCCCGTCTCATCCATCTGTCCAGAATAAATGTTTGGAGTAAATAAATGTGTTTTTACGAGCAACGGAGTCGGCAGACAAGGTGTACGCATGCTGGTGTTACCATGCGCGGAGTGTCTCTGTTCTGGAAAGTGAAATTCAGTTCCTGGCCCGAGGGACCGCTGCACAGGACCAGGGGCAGGATGTTCTCTGGAGGAATAACATGACCTGCAGACAGACAGCAATGTTCATCCTTGGCGTGGTCAAAAATGTGTTTTTGGACAATCCTTAAAGTGGTAATCCATAAAATTATTTAGTGAAAAAAAACAACAAAAAAAAAAACATGACTTTTTTTTCCCGCTGGCACTAAGAAACGCTCATGCAATGTATTTGCGTTAAATATGTGCTCCTATATACACTGTTCCTATTGTTGGTGGCGGGGTCCAGCAAGAATGCACTCGTCGGTAACACGCAAGAAGTGAAAAAGCGGCCAGGGTGGACACAGAAAAAAACAGAACAGCACCCTTGGATGAAAAAATATCCTCACCACGGCACCGCCTCAGGTAAACGAAAACAAAAAAAAGATGAGGGTAGAGCTGGACGGTGAAAACATTATGTTACAGTTTGGATTCTGGGACTTGTAGTGTAATCCACCCAACACAGACAATACTATGGATTTCCACTTTGAAGATAAGACCAAATACATGCACAGATGTAGGCACTGGGGGAGAAAAATGATCATAAATTGAGTCAATACGTCTTTGGAAAATTCGACTCACCGCAGGAGAACTCGGCGATGCGCTCCGCTGCCACCCCGGCAGAAAACAGCAGCTCCTGCTTGAAGTCTGAAACCTATAGATCCATACGTGTAGTCAGAAATATGACATGAAACACACACACACACACACACACACACACACACACACACACACACACACACACACACACACACACACACACACACACACACACACACACACACACACACACACACACACACACACACACACACACAGCTGATGGTACAGTTTGAAGACTACAACAACAACCTACAGGCTGCATGGTTCCTCCGGCGATGATCACTGCCCTGCATTGCTTCAGCACCTGTGCAAAGTGCACCGCTGGGTTCAACAGGAAGAACTTGACGGTGCTCTCCGACAACGTCCCTGCAAGCAGAGCGCAAGAGGCCACGCTGGGAACCGCAACCTCAAATATGTCTGTTCCATACGTTCATCTGTTCACAGAAGCGGGGCTACGCAGTGAGCGTATGCAGGGATGATGTCACGCAATATAATATAATAATAATAATTTAAAAAACGGTGGTACCTTGCGTCTGAACCACCATCTTGCCATCTGCGTTGGTGTTGGTGAGCGCCATGAGGAAGCCCTCTATCTGCATCAGAGGGGAGGCTGACAGCACTTTCTCAGCGTCTGCCGCCCCCTGCTGGTCCGCTGCAAAAACTGCACATGCGGTCTTGCTCGTAAATCGTAAAGGAGGATGGGCCATCCACACATTCAATCTCTGCCTTGTTTTATTTATATAAAAAGCCAAATCGCCCAAAGCTTTGTGGGTCTTGATAATAAAGACATCATTCTTTATTATCAAGACCCACAAAGGATTTGGCGCTCGGGACATCTTCACTGTGGAGCTTGTACGATGCAGAAGGCTTCAGTCACTGGATTTGGTGAAGAAGGGAGGTCAACCTCTTATTTAAGATCAGAAAAAAGCTTGGAGCGGAGAGGGATGCAGTAGATAATGTACCATGTATTCGTGCTTTGCCTTTATTAATGTGAAATGGGTGCAGCTCATCGCAACCTTTTGCAGTATTTGCTTATCTTCCCTCCATTGTGTCTACATTTTACAAAGGAATGAGTCTATAATGTATCTATTAAAAAAGACCTCTCACCCTGCTATCAGATCAGAGAATAATTCAAATCACTGGCGTTGAAGGCTGAAGGGCATTTGACCCAAGTAAAGTAAGTTATGATATGAAGTCTTTCAACAGCTTGAATGGTGGCAGTATATGACATTACAGCCACGACTAATCAAATGCCGCTGACGCCCCTGGGGAAAACAAAATCCCTGCGGTAGAGTTCAGTGGACCGACCTGCCGCGGTGCTCTGGCCGCTCTGCAGCGTCTGGAGGTAGCGGCTCAGTCCCTCCGTGCGACGGTTCTCTTTGTTGGAGCCGTTGGTCAGGGAGCTGCTCTGAGGGTGCAGCGTCACACCCGTTCCCGCAAACTTTTCCATGAAGCCACACAGCTGCGGACGGGAGGCACGGGTGACGTTTCAATATGTGGGAGAGGTCAAACGACATTCAAATCACCATGCGAGTAGTGAAAGACAATAAGCTTTATTGTAATCTTCTGAAAGCTCTGCTACGTCATTATTTTAACGTCCGGTTGGCAAATTTTGTCTCCACAAAAGCCACAAAAGCGGCCGCTGCTCATAGATGATCGCATGCTATTACTTTGATGTGCAGGACAACGGTATTGCAACTGAAATATAGGTGTCACAAAATGATTGTGCTAAATAACGGTCATCTTTGATTTTACTGGTACAGAACAAGACTTGTGAGTGGTAGTGATAGGAAGGTCTTTTTAAGATTTGTCATGAGAATAGAGCAAACCAGTGCGTCTCCAACAAGTTCAATAATTCTAAATGTTGTTGGTTTTACGGCACAACAGCCTAACAGGACCTCGTACTGCCCTCGTCTACAAAACCTATGTATATTTTTCCCCCCAACTGATTAAAGCCTAGAGAAATACGCTACCGCAAATGTTTAAATTTGCTTTATAAAACCATTGTTGCCATGTGATATAATTTAAAATCCAATTTGTGTACAATTTTAAAAAGTCTGTGTCCTAAACCTATTAGCAGCTATTTATATTCATGCCCTGTGGAGAGAAAAAATAAATGAGTTGCTGACCCCTGATAGAGGTTCAGTGTAAGTCAAAGTCATGCATGGATTCCCCAGGAAGCATCATTTCAATAAAAGGTACCCGAAGGTACTTTGTACTTACTTTTCTGCTGATCATGCTCTTCTCAAAGTATCTCTGTAACTTTAGCGAAAAGGAAAGGAAGGACAGAGCAGAAAGAAAAGAGGGTTGAAAAATGTGCTTTAGATAAGACCCACAGCTGAGATGATGGATCCATTTTGAAGTCCAACTCCGTGTAATGATTTTCCTACGGCGGCTCCAACACATTGACTCCAGTCACCACCAAACTGTTTTGACTAATGTGACTTGCTGAGCATCAAAATCTAAATAATTTCATCATCTAAAGCATTTTAAAATGGCACTCGGCGTGACATACGATTATGTGAGCTGGAACGCCCACTCAGTAAAGCAAAGAAGAAGTATAAAAAAAACATTTAATTCAAAATCCTCCTCCAGCGCTTTAGTTCAAGATGCCGCTACGTGCACTTTCACGCCGCACCACTGATGCCGGCTGCAAGCCTAGTGTTGGTGAGAACCTGCGTAATTTACCACGCGTTTCCATTGTGTTGTGACTAACCATATACCCAGTTTCTGTCTCTTTGGTTTCCGTTCTGTTCTATTTGGATCTCGTGCCAGACCTCTGTGGTGCGGGGATGGTGTGGATTGAGCAGCCACACCTGTCTCTAGGTCACCAGGGCCCAGGATCAGAGTGGCTGCACACCTGTTGCTCGTTGCTTGGTCTAGCGAGCAGCAGGTAAAACCCCCATCCCCACACTCACACTCAGGAGAGGAGCCCTTGTCATGACACATCGCCACCTGCTCCTGGCTTGTTCCACCCAGCCCGCTCTCAACAATAAACTCTGTGTCTGAAGCCCTGTCATCTGTGTCTCTGTGCCGGAGGTCCCTGAAAGCGCCACTGGGGTGGTGTGTGGAAGGCGAAACTGACACAACTTCTATTAGTTTTTTCCTCTTCTTTTAACACAACTGAACCATTTATTTTAGCCAGTATTCTTTCAGCGCAATTGGACTTAAGTAACAATCGTCTGGTGTGGATTCTTGACTTTTTAACAAATAGGAGACAAAGAGCGAGGGCAAACGGATTTCTTTCTGAACAAGATTGCTCCTCCACTGTCTCCCCACAAAGCTGTGGGCTTTCACCCCTATTATTATTATTATTATTATTATTATTATTATTATTATTCCTCTGCACAAATACGTGTCAGAGCAGGTGTGAAAAGAGGGAAACAGGAGCATGATAAAGTATGCAGATGATTCTGTTATTGTTAGTAGGCCCCAGGACAATGAGACCAGACCGTGCCTGGTCGTCGAAGACTTCATCAGGGGGTGTGAGGAGTCCTATCTTCAACTAAGCACATCTAAAACCAAATTCATGATTGATTTTAAAATAAGTTATATCCATTTAAGGGTCAGACAGAGTAATGTGTGCAATTCTACAAATATATCTTGGGACAATCAGATTCAAAACTAAACCTTGAAGCAAATTGTGAAGCCGTGTGCAAAGAGGGGCGCCAGCGTTTGTTTCATCTGAGGAAACTGTCCTATTTCCACACTGACAAAACCCTGATGACCTTATTCTACCGTGCTTTTATTTAATCATTTTTTAATTTTTTTTCTTTGTCACAGTTTGAAACCTATCTTTTAAGAGCAGAAACTCTCTGAATCTTATTGTTACACGGTCTGGTAGGCTGGTTGGTGAGTCACAACTTAAGCCAGCGTCCCCCTACACCAGACAGCTGCACATTACCGGCTCGATTTTAAATGACAACTCCCTCCCTCTGCACAGTGAAGTTCAGCTCCTTCCTTCCAGACGGAGGTTTGTGGTCCCGAGGTGGAGAACAAAGCGGTATAAAAACAGCTTTGTTCTCCCAGCCCTCGCTCGGATGAACAAGTCGCAGCAACACTGCGCAGATGCTTACAGGAGCAACCTTTATTTATTCAAGTTTAGCGGTTTAGAGATGATCGAAGACTGGAGCACTTCATGCTTGTCTGTCGTCTGCGTTGTTTGTAATTGTAAAATGTGTGTCAGGGCGGACGCCTCGTCTGCTGCAAACCAAATCTACCTACGGGTACAAGTAAAGTAACATGAACCTGAGAAAACTCGGGGGGGAGAGCCGGATGTGAAAACGGCTGGAGGTGGCCGTTAATAATTACGTTGTTGCAATGTTATTATTATTATTATTATTATCTTCTTCTTCTTCCTTCGTATATCATCAGATGGCCAACTCAGTGTCATATAGCCACGCCATTATTATTATCTGTATTACCTTGAACAAGTTGATGTTGTCAATCTGGGCCTTGAACAGGAAGTTGTTAATTGTAAGCAGTTCTGTTCCTGACAGGGAAGGACAGATCATTATAATTAAAAAATAATAATGATTATTATTATAATTTAGTATATGTAGAAATATATATACTGTGGGGTTGGTGTGTATTTGGTGTATACCATGGCCCTCACCTGGCTGGATCTTCTGGCTCTGGGGGCTGGGACCTACCTTACCTACAGGTAATTGATTGAAACCAGAACAATTACAAAAATACAAGACATTTCCAGTGTTACAAGAACCACACAGGGGAAACAACAATGTGGGGTTTTATCTCAAAAACACTCACCACCAAGCACCTGAACGAGCCTCTCAAGCACAAAGAGGATTTGTTTGATGTACATCAGGTTCTTGGCCTTTAATCTGCTCCTAACAGCACACACACACACACACACACACACACACACACACACACACACACACACACACACACACACACACACACACACACACACACACACACACACACACACACACACACACACACACACACACACACACACACACACACACACAGCATTGGTTGGTAGCAGAGCTCGGTTTGGGTTAAAGGAACTGTGCGTGTGGACAGATGCACTTCTACTCACTTGTAGCGTTCAGAGTACTGAGTGAGCTGCGAGTGGGCGCGGCAAAGCTGTTGAAAAGCAGATGTTTTTACTTGTTTTATGAAGAAAATCACAAAGAATGTCCAATTTCAAATAACACAGCAAACACGCTGAATTTCAAGACTGGGTGGATGCATACCTGCGCTCCTGTGAGCTCTTTGCTGTGTATAGAGGAGAGAGTGTCACTGAGGTTGTGGGCTTCATCAATGATTAGAACCTAAAAAAAAGGAGACAGATATAACTGTACTTCTAAAGCCTCAAGATGGTAAAGCTGAGCTACGGTCAAAAATCAGTTCAAATTTGTAATTCAAACGGAATTGAACGCAAAACAAGATTCAAGATTCAAGAGGTTTATTCGTCACATACATATACATACTTTCATACATATATGCAGTGAAATGTAATACGTCTTCCCGCGTAGAATTTCAACCGGCCACTCTGCTTCCACAGATAAAAAGTCCCAAAGTTGTTAGTTTAGGGAAATTTTTATATCCATGAGTGAATCGCGGCCGTAAGAGGTAACCTCAAATTTTTTGGCGGACATTATGATAAAAACGGAAAAAAATACTAAAATGTGTAGAAGTCGACCGGAGCATCGCCACCAAACAAATAAGAATGAGTAATAAAAATAAGGGAAAACAATAGGTTGTTTAAAAAGCACCCATTTGCTAATAACCTGCTCTTGCTTATACACTTTTACTCGAAAATATAATGTTCAGATTTTGCCCTATTCATAAGCCATATTAAAATATATTCAATAAAAAGAAAACGTGTGTTTTTTCTAAGCAAATAATGTAATATATTTCAAGAGTGCTGAGAATAAAGAAAGAAATCAAACCATCACCCCTAGAATGAGCCTTATATTAGAAATGATCATCTTGAGGCATCGCTCAACCCCACCTGTCCCTTCAGCTGGACTCCAGAGTATCGTCTCGTAGCTTCATGTAGAACCGTCTGGTACGGCAACACCACCAACTGCAACAGCAAACAACACCTTAAAAAGTTACTCATATGCTGTACTAAGTAAAGGAATAAATATTAAGGCTGTCAATCGAGTAAAAAATTTAATCAAATTATTTGCATGATCTGCAATTAATTAATGAAATTAATCGCATGTATCAATATTTGCTGGCAAGAGCCCCCGAATGATGATATTTCAATTCAAAAACATGACATTGTTGTGGCAGACGAGTAAAGCATTGAACAGACAGAGACATAGTTATAGAGGTCAACATAGTTTTATTTTTTCAGTATCTCGATTCTTGAAGTGTGTGGCGTAGCTCTGCTGAGTTCTGCTTCTCGCAGAATGTCCTCAAGGCTGGACCACACCTCCTCTCTCTCTCTCTCTCTCTCTCTCTCTCCTCTTGGTCGGCACTTCAAGTCTTTGAAGTGTCGGTGGGAGGGGGTGCTGAAGCCAGCTGGAGCCATCCATTATCGGTGTCAGCTCGCCGCTGGGCCAGGTCCTACTTGAAAGCGGTCTTGAACCTCACCACGTACACCGGGTCCTCATCAGAGAGCTTGGTGATGCGGTACCGATGGCAGAGTGCAGGCAGCACCACAGAGCATGAGACGTAGGCCTCACCCCCAAGGATCTCAGTCACATACCTGCAGTGCCAGATAAGAGACACATACGATAATTAAAGTTTTCTTGTATTAAAACGACATTAGTACAATTAATTTAGGCAAGGCAAGTTTATTTTAACGCCAATTCATACACAGTGGCAATTCAAAGAGCTTTACAAAGACACAATAAAAACATACACTAAAAAGATAGGTGAAATAATAAAATATGATATAAAATGTAATACAAAATATATTATTCCAAAATAAAATTCATTTGAAATTAAAATGTAATTTCCATTTTAATTACGCAAGTGTGGCAATAATGCTAGTGAGGTGGGTGGGTGTGGGGGGGGTGTTTACCTGCAGGGTTCAAGAAGGATCTCCAGGCTCTGCAGTTTGTCCCGCTCAGCTGGGGTCAGCATGACTAACGTGTGCTTGGGCTAAAGTAGCCTTTGCAGCCTCCCGGTTCGCTGGAGGGCTGCGATCATTGCGAGCGACGGGTTCCATCTTTTGTTTTCTGTGTCACACAACTGGTGAACTTTACAAACTATTGTTCAGCTTGATGGTGGCTTGGAAGCTGAATCGGAGGACGCACTTTGAAACGCTTCCCTTAACTCCTTTTCTTCTACCATAGCAATTGGCCTGCGGCCCACAGCAATCTATTTTGCAATAGATTCTGTCAATCTGTCAGAGGTAGACTTGCTCATTCTGTGCTGCATGCTCTCGGTAGGTGAGGGCTGGTGAGGCCCGTTGCCTGTAGTAGCAGCTGGGGTTGGGCTGACTGCAGAACTAGCAAAAGCATGCTTTGCATTGAAATGATACTTCAAACTTGAATTGCACAAATTATTTCTTGCAGAGAATGCATATGACTGCATATGTATCTACTGTTCCATCCTAACCCGCTCACCAGGGGTCAGGTATTTTTGTAAGCGCATTATTGGGTTGTTTTTTTTATTAATAAACAAACTGAGAGCCTAAATTGACAGCCCTTATAAATACAAAATAATAAATACTTTGTTTAATGTCCTCTACTCAACAGTGTACTCAAGTGAATGTATTAAAGTACTTGATATTAATTCTGAAGTTATACTTCAATGTTCTAAAGATTTTAGTGAGAAGACACATTTCATCCTTAATATATTCATCTCCATTGTCTAAAGCAAAATATTATTATTAATAATAATAATAATAATAATAATAAATATAAAAATAATAAAATAAAATTTTAATTTTTAAAATAAAGGTATGAAGTGCCCTAAAATGGAACTACTCAAGTTAAGAACAATACCACAGAAACAACTGAAACAAAACAAACTTCCTAACACAATACTGGTAAGTTATAAATATACCAGTGAAAAGAATACTAGAATAAATAATAATAATAATAATAATAATAATAAGAAGAAGAATAATAACAATAACCTTTATTTGTATAGTACCTTCCATACGCGTCATGTAACTTGAAGTGCTTTAAGTTGAAAGAAGACCATAAGATAGTGACAATAAAAGCAAAGCAAAATTAATTAATGAAGTAGAATTAAATAATTAAAAGAATAAAATTAATTTTAAACAGGGTAACAATAAGCGTTCCTTAGGGAATTATTTCCTTATTTCATTGGCGATTTTACTATCATGAGACCCAAAAGGCATAACCAAATTGAATAAATAAAAATGTGAAGACGCTTAAAGAATGGAAACAGAAGCAGGCATCTTGAAGGAGAGTGAGAAGGTCTGACCTGTGCTGGGGGAACAGCAAGGCGTGTGGCGTAGTAGGGGCAGGCGTGCATCTCCCGGCCCCGGACGGCGAGCTGCTCGATGTCCTGCACGGCCCCCAGCACCTCGTCCCTCAGGCGCTGTAGGGCCGCCGCCCCCATATAGGGACACACGCTCTTTGCCGTCCCGCGCTTACGCTTCGCTCCCTCCTCGGAATGAGAATTCTCTGTGGAGGTTAAAGTTCAAGTTCAAGTTCAAGAGATAGACACTGCAAATCTCAAATAAATCTTATCAGATACAGCTGTCACATTTGTTACTTATTCGCCTTATTGCAATCATTTGAGCTGACCATTGCATTCTACAATCAGAATTTTCCATCGAAATTTCAGGATAATTTAAAACCAATGTTAGAATTGTTGCATAGATATTCAAGATTCAAGTTTCAAGATTCGAGAGGTTGATTTGTCACATACACATTACATACGATCATACATACAGTATATGCAGTGAAATGTCTTTGCAACGCACCCGGAGATTATGCAGGTAGTTACTAAACCGAACATAACTAACTAGCTAACTAACTGGACTAACTGATTCCTAAAACGTCATGTAGTTAGGGATAGAATAATATAAAATAAAATAAGACTCAAAAAGGTAATACTGAGTGGGGGTACAAAATAGAAATAAAGGGAATAGACTTGTGTATATGGGATAGGCTATTATTTATATACAGATATGTGCAGTAAAGTGTATGTGAATAAAGTGAGGTAGTGTGTATCTAGATATACAGTACAGTATACAACAGTACGGCACAGCAATACAGTAACACCAAACAGAACATCAATACAGCGCAGTATGCAGTAACCCAGTGCAGTGATACAGTATGCAGTACAGTATGCTACATACAGTACAGTAAGGCAGTGGGGCCTATGTCAGTGTCTCAGTGAGGGCCCCTGGTGAGTTCAGCATTGACAGTCCTTATGGCTTGCTCACCCTGTCAAAAGAAGTCCTATTAATCACAAACGGCGCGTGCACCCTCGGTTGTAATTCTCTCCTCAAGTCCACAATCATCTCCTTGGTTTTGCTGATGTTCAGGAGGAGGCTGTTGTCCTGGCACCAGAGTGACAGGTCAGCCACCCCCTTACGGTAGGCCTTCTCATCGTCGACAGTGATCAGGCCCACCACGACGGTGTCGTCAGCAAACTTGATGATGGTGTTGGAGCTGGACCGGGCCACACAGTCATGTGTGTACCGGGAGCACAGTAGGGGGCTGAGGGCGCAGCCCTGGGGCGGGATCCTGTGTTCAGGGTGAGGGAGCTGGACATGTGCCTCCCCACCCTAACAGCCTGGGACCTGGCTGTGAGGAAGTCCAGGATCCAGGCACACAGCAGAGTGTTCAGTCCTAGCTCCTGCAGCTTGACAGCCAGTCTGGTTGGAGGCGATCTTCGGGGCAGGGATGACGGTGGACCTCTTGATGCAGGACAGGACCACCGACTCGGTCAGGGAGACGTTGAATATCGTAGTGAGCACAGGGGCTAGCTGAATAGCACAGCTCTTCAGTACTCGCCCAGATATGCCATCTGGGCCCGCAACCTTTCCTGGTGCTCACATGCATCAGAGCCGTCCTGACGTCATGCTCAGACACTGAGAGTGCGCGCTCATCCACAGCGGTGTAACTCCAATTAGCCGGCAAGCTAACGGTTGTGGACCTTGACAAGACCGTCGTCCGGTCGTTGACAAGACCTTCGTTGTAAGCGGCCGTGCAAACATTCAGATCGCGGGGATGGATTTATCCACCCACGTTTTCTGTTTCGGAAATATCCGAACTTTCCCCTTGGGAACAATGCTATCGGCTATGTAGCTCGTAGCTACTTCTGTAAATTTGCTGACGTCACTGGAACTTGATTGGAACATGTCCCAGTCGACGTCAGTCAGAGGGTCTTGAAGCGTGGCTTCTGATTGGTCCGACCACTGCTTTATGTCCCTCGTCACTATTGTTCTACGCGATGCACAGCTTTGTAAACAAGAAGTAACGAGATGGTGGCATGAGCCGACTTCCCCAAAGCAGTGAACGAGATGATCTTGTATCCGTTGTTGTACAGTGTGTAGCTGTGGTCCAAAGTTATATCTCCCCTGGTGGCACACGTGATGTGTTGGTGGAAATTAGGCAGAACTTTTTTAAGGTTCGCTCTGTCCCCAGTAGTCCCGATAGTACTGTGACGGTGTCCGCTTGCGGTGGAATATAAACCGCCGAATTCCCGGGGGTAGATAGAATGGCAGCTTGAGATGGTCAGCTGTTCCAGGTTCGGCGAGCAGGAGTGGGAGAGAGTCTTGATGTTGTTGGGGTTACACCACCGGCTGTTTATCATGAGGCAGACCCTCCACCCTTGGATTTCCCCGACTCCTCCGACCTGTCGGAACACAGAGAAGGCCTCGGCTGGATGTATGGCGTGGTCCTGCACCAGCGGGTTCAGCCACGTCTCCTTCAGGCAGAGGACGCAACAGTTTCTCATATCTTGTTTGAATGTAATCCTCACTCGAAGGTCATCCATCTTATTCTCCAGGGACTGGACATTGGCAAGAAGGATGCTTGGCAGAGGTGGATGGTAAGGTAGCGTCCTCATTCTGACTTGAATGCCGCCTCGTTTATCCCGGGTGCTTCCTCCGTGGGCCCACCCGTGGAACAGCAGACCCATAATTACATTTACATTACATTTAGTCATTTAGCAGACGCTTTTATCCAAAGCGACTTACAATTGTTCAAACGCCGATGGACGCAGCCATCAGGAGCAATTAGGGGCTAAGTGTCTTGCTCAAGGACACTACAGCATGCTAGCAGGAGGAGCCTGGGATCCAACCAGCAACCTTTAGATGACTAGACCACCAGCTCTACCGCCTGAGCTACCATCCCCCTACCATAATCGTTGCCACTCTGGATAAATAGTCCCAAAGATGTTCTTTCAGGGATTTTTTCCCTGCCAATGAGTTTTTGGTGGACATAGTGATATAAAATGGAAAAAAATACAAAATTGTGTGTGGTCGACACGGAGCGCTCGCGCAGGCGACTGCAGGGGGCAGCACCACAATCGCAAGAGAGAATGTAAAAGAATAACCAGATTAGTTGAGTTACCCGGATATTGATGTACCTTCTTCCATTGCTCCATGGTCCAGTTTTGATGCTCACATGTCCATAGTAGCCGCTTTCGGCGGTGGACAAGGGTGAGCATGGGCACTCTGACCAGTCTGCTGCTACACAGCCCCATACGCAGCAAGTTGTGATGCACTGTGTGTTCTGACACCTTTCTCTGTGTAGCTCTGTGGGATAGGACCAGATGGGCTAGACTTCACTCCCCACACGCATTACTGAGCTTTGGGCGCCCATGACCCTGTCACCGGTTCATCGGTTGTCCTTCCTCGGACCACTTTTGGTAGGTACTAACCACTGCAACACCCCACAAGGCCTGCTGTTTTGGAGATAATCTGACCCAGTTATCCAGCCATCACAATTTGGCCCTTGTCAAAGTTGTTCAGATCCTTACGCTTTCTAATTTATCCTGCTTCCAACACATCAACTTCAGGAACTGGCTGTTCACTTGCTGTCTAATATATCCCACCCCTTGACGGTACCATTGAAACGAGATGAGCAATGTTATTTACTTCACCTACAGTGGTTTTGATGTTGTGGCTGATCGGTGTCTATTTCCAACTGCTGCTTTCCAACTGCTGGATTAAATTCAAATTTTCCTCACATAATCTGTCGAAAAAGCGATTCTGGAACGTTTTTATTACATAAGGATTTCAATAACAAAACCTGGGGGAATATCACATGTTTTCAATGATGATGTTTTTCAAGGGATTTTCAAGCAGTTTAGCACAAAGCGGGCTATTTTCATACTATTCCACTTCTGAAATTCAAACTTCAAGCACCTCAAGGACCTGGTAAGAACCCTGTTCAATAGGCAGACATAGAGTAGCACTAGTATAGGCTTAAAAATGTGATATTGGCATAAAATGAAGAAAACAATTAAATTGTTAACCACAATTATTTGTATTTACAGTCAACTAAAATGTCAAAACTGTGACAGCCCTATGATCCAAATACTACATTAATATTCAAAAGAAAGTGAGTTACATTGGAAAATTATATGGAAATAGACAAGAATTTATGGAACTTTCTGTGTACTGACATTTCTTTTCTTTTCTTTTTTTTTTACACCACAGGGTATTTGTTGCCGTTTCACTCCCAATCTCTCACCGTGTTTGTTCTTTTGCATCTCCATGCAGCGGTCGTTGATGCGCTGGATGCTGCCCAGACGAAGCACCTCATCATTGACGCACAGATTCTACAGGGGACAGAGCTGATTGTGGGTCTCTTTAAACCTTCAACTGTAACATTTTGTTTCATTCTGCCTAAAATCAAAGGTGGAAAATCCGGATTATAAAATTAAAGTACTAAACGGCACAGTAGTAAACTGGTTTAAATCCTACTTAAAGGATAGGGGCTATTTTGTGTCTATAGGTAATTACACATCCGGGCAGACAAAAATAACATGCAGAGTTCCCCAAAGCTCCATTTCGGGGCCTCTTCTGTTTAACATCTACATGCTCCCACTGGCTCGGATTATGGAAAACAACGAAATATGTTACCATAATTACATAGACAACACACAAATTTAAATAACCATATCCCCAGGGGACTAGGGTCCAATACAATCACTGAGCAAGTGCATTGAACAAATCAATGATTGGATGTGCCAATTAAACAAAAAGAAGACTGAAGTAATTGTTTTTGGAGCCGAGGATGAACGTCTAAAAGTCAATGCTCAGCTTCAATCGGAAATGCTAAAAAGCACAAACAAAGGCAGAAATCTTGGTCTAGTCATGGACTCTGACCTGAATTTCAACAGCCACATTAAAACAATTACAAAGTCAGCAATCACCTACAACTTGAAGACCTACTCAATTGAAGAATATATCAAGGATTAAAGGACTTATGTCTCAGCAGAATTTGGAAAAACTTGTCCATGCATTCATCTTTAGTAGACTAGACTAATGTAACGGTGTCTTTACAGGTCTCCCTAAAAGATCCATCAGACAGATGCAGTTGATTCAGAACGCTGCTGCTCAAGTTCTCATTAAGACCAAGAATATCCTTTCACTCCAGTTCTCAGATCTCTACACTATCTGTCAAAGAACTGATTTCAAAATACTACTGTTGGTTTATAGAGCACAGAATGGTTTAGGACCAAAATACATTTCTGATCTTCTGCCACATGATGAAACATCCAGACCTCTCAGGTCGTCTGGGACAGGTCTGCTTTCTGTCCTCAGGGTCTAAACTAAACATGGAGCAGAGAACAAGACTGAAGACTTTTATGTTTGCCATTGCCTTTTACTAAATTAAAATATATTAATTTCTTGCACTGCACCGTCACTTTTACTTGATTTTATGCATTATATTTCTTAACTTTATGTGTTCTTCCTTTTACAATGTGTTTATTTTGCACTATGCATTCTATGTATTCTATTTTTTTACTTTATGCATTCTATGTCCTTTAATAATGTGTTTCTTGGCACCTTGTCTTAATGCTTTTGTGTTTTATGTAAAGCACTTTGAAATGCCTTATTGTTGAAATGTGCTATACAAATAAACTTGCCTTGCCTTGCCGATTAGATTCAACCCAGAGGTCCAGGGCTGAGGCAGAAACATGGCATGACTTTTACTTTCTGGACCTGTAATTTTCCACCGCTACCTAAAACACAGATTATAACTCAAGACTGCTGCACTACTTTTTTCTATCACAGTGGAGTCAGTTGAGTGTGTATAGATACCTGCCGTGACCCGAGGGTGACCAGGCTTATGTCCTTGTTGAAGGGACTCTTTTGAACCTCGTGGACAAATTGAGCCAGCTGAGAGTGGGTACGGCTGCAGTAGTAGATCTAGGGAACCAGAAGTCCAGAGGTTTACATCAAAGTAATAAATGACAAAAAAAAAAAAAACAGAAACAAAAAACACTAATTTCAAAAACATTTGTGATCACTCAAAAGCGCGCACACACACACACACACACACACACACACACACACACACCTTTGTGGCATGTTCTTCTACCAGGTCATCATCTTCATCATCCTCGCCAACACAGAATCTGTGGATGTGTGGAAATACTATATGCATGTCCGTTTTCAATTTCCATTTTGGGAGTTGTGTTTGCCATACTTGTTCATGAGCCGCCCTTACTTGTTCTTGGCCTTTGAATCATCATCGCTCTCATATTCTGCAATGATGATTTCCTCTTCACCCGGGTCTCCCGATGCGTCCTGCTGACCCTCTTTACTCAGCTGGAGCAGTTTGAACGCCTCATCCTCTTCACAGCTCTACACGCACGCACACACGCACACACACACACACACACACACACACACACACACACTAAGAATTTTGACACAGTGAATACCTACAGTTTTCAGTTTTTGTAGAAAGGTTCTTGTCTTACCCTTCTTTTCATTGCATACTTCAGGTGGACATTGTTTCTGATCATTTCTAAGCGTTCTTCTCGCTTTTTTCTTTTCATCTCATCCTCCTGAGAAAGCACAAGGACAAAGGACAACAGATCTATACCAAAGGCCATAAGGAAAAAGTATTTTCTACAGAAAGACCAAATGCAGGTGTGGCGAACAAAGGGGCGTGGTCAAGCACCGGCTGCGGACGACAGCACCGTGTTTTTTCCCCACGGCCGCCAAGCTGCCTCGAGTCGTCCCAATCAGTGCTGTGCGGGCACTGATTGGGCCGACTCAAGGCATGGAGTTTTTCTAAATGTTTTGCTTGTCTTACAAGGGACATCGGCGCACAGGCTCGTGAGCAGCCCAGCAGAGCAACGCCATTCCTCCTGCGCCCAAGAGGATGACTATTAACCTCCATTATTATAAGACTCCTCAGACAGGTTAGGGTTTTGAGAGGGAGGCGGAGTCTTTCTGACCATGGTACGCTGACATGGCAAGAGTTTTATTGTCGATTGCAATATGTGGCACACAGGCCACAATTATAAATATATATATAGATATATATTTATCTGAGGAGTCTTATAATAATGGAGGTTAAAAATCGTTCTCTCGGGCACAGGAGGAATGGCGTTCCTCTGCTGGGCTGCTCACGAGCCTGTGCGCCGATCTCCTCTGTAAGACAAGCAAAACATTAAGAAAAACTCCCTGCCTCGAGTCCGCCCAATCAGCGCCGTGTGGGCGTTGATTGGGCCGACTCGAGGCAGCTTGGTGGCCGCGGGAAAAGGGAACCGTGCTGTCGTCCGCAGCCGGTGCTTGACCACGCCCTTTGTCCAGCACAGCAGGCAATGTCAGAAATATCTGGACACAAGAGCAGCGTCCCAAAACCAGAGAAAATACTGCTCCCGCTCCTCCTCTTTTGGGGATTTTTTTCTCCTCCCAAAAAAGAGGCGTTCCAAGTGCCACCCCAAGCAATTTTCAGAATATGACAACACCCCTAGTATGGAGGTGCCGATTCAGAAATGTAAGTATGTTATCGTTTATAAGAGGATATTACAAAAGTGTCAAATAATTATGACGTCAAAGACAATTTAATTCATGTAAAAAGTATATTTACAGCTTATTTGCAAATATGTTAAGTAAATACAATTTTGATTTAGTTATTTTGTCTGTTTACAGTTTCACCATTTTTCTAATCAATGAATCTGTGGACACAGATTACTTTATTCAGTGTCTTGATGAACAGAGGCGTTGAGCTGACTGCCAAGTTATATTCAATACATATACACGAGGGCAGCACACATGAGCTTGCATGGCAAATGTAATTGGCAACTGAGCAGACAGGGGTCATGACATGAAGTTGTGATTGTCCCTCTGCTTCAATGGTTAATAGCGCATATAAGGATGCCGAAGCCGTCCTGTTTCTCTTCTCTACCTCCTGCAGTTCTGGATGTAGCGTGCGAGAGAGGGCAGCAGGACAGCCTGGGATTCTACCTTTAACTTGGAGACTAAGTCCCGCTCCACCTTCTTCTGCACAAAGTCGGTGATCCAGTCAGGTTCTGCAGAGGAAGACGTGGCAGAAGACGTTTGAGGCACAGGGACGGGGAGCACGGCGGTAACAGAGAGGTCCGGCCCTCCTCCCTGCAGCAGAGCGTCCATCTCCCGTCTCCTCCGTTCCTCAAAGTCCCTCAGCCAGCTCAGCGCGCCACAGATCAGGCTCAGAGACTTTCCCTGGGGTAAGAGGACAGGCACACGCGTTACAATCTGAACGCAAATAAGTGAGTAACGGAATAGTAAACCACTGTTTGCTATTCTGCAAAAGTGCCCCCACAGACACCCCGATTTCCCATTCCCAAGAAAAACTCTTATTCCTCACAAACATACATACACTGTACCGTTCCAGTGGGACTCTCAAAGATGCCCACTTTGCCTTGCTCCAGTGCTCCGTACAAGGCCTGCATGAACTGCTCCTGAATGGCGTAGGGCTGGTATGGGAATGGGAATTTGGGGCTGCCGTTCTCCATGCTGATTACACTATTTGTTGCCTGGAAGGAGATGACATGGCATCTGCATTATTCAAAGCGCTAAATCCAACAGCATAACAAAATCCATCAAGACTAGAGATTGGTAACCCCTGAAAAGGTAGGTAGATAGATAGATAGAATAAAGTCATAACAATCAAGAAAATAGAAAAAAACACCCAGATGCAATAAACCGAAACATTGACTAAACAGATATTGGCAATACGAAGATCATTTCATGTGCTAAATTAGAAATATACTGTATACTATACTTAAACTACAACTAAATAAGTTAAACTCAGCCACCTCGTTTCGCCGAAAATTGAAATATCGTTCGATCTCACGCAACCGAACCCAACACCCTGCAACCCTTGATTATGGTCCAAGAATCAGTTAAGAAAATGACCATAAAACAAAGTAATGAGTAATATTTACACATATACTCACACATATACATATATACTCATACATATACATATATTTACATATATACTCACACATATACATATATACTCACACAAAAACTGACACATATACATATACTCATACTTAAACATATATTTACACATATACACGTATTTATACATATACTCACACATATACGTGTAATTATGTATATACTCATACATATACTTATACTTATACATATACTTATACATATACTTATACATATACTTATACATATACTCACTCCTTTGTTTTTACTCACGTTCTTCTACCAGCGCGCCAAAAAACCGCGGACACGCACAGAATCTGACCAATAGCAAGCCAGATGGGGAGCGCGCCTTTTACTGTATTGGAGCAACCCGGTAGGCGGTGTTATTGTGTGATTCCTCTCTTCTCACGGCTCGAGGGTCCCCAGCTCGACCGCCTCGGAGTGCGATCGGTGCTGTAATCGGTCCGATCGAGTCGATCGTGTCGTGTGTCCCGCGGTTTGTATTCATCCTCCGTGCGCCGCCCATCCGGAGCACGCTCAGCAGCATACGGAACGCCACCACGGGAGGCCGGTCCCCTGGCCCCGCCCCCTGGTGTCTGGAAAGTTCTCTGCCTTCCTCGAAGCTGCCGCACTGAAGTGAAGCCAGGCAACGTGGAGCTGGCGCGGTCAAAACAACACCCCGGCCCCCGAAACGGAAACACACACCTGGGGCGGAGGAGGCCCGCGCTACGTAGAACCGAGGGCTGGAAGCGGGAGTGTGTATTTAAGCTGAGTAGAGGTGTGTTTTTCTCCGTGTCCAGCCACTTAGCCCACCGCTCAGGGATAGCTTAACGGGCGGCGAGAGGCCGTAGCAGCAACGTTTGCTAAGCTAGGTCGACTAGCGCAACTGTTCTGTGCTGTGCTTCAGGTCTGAGCGCCGGAGAGCGGCTTTGGTCGTAATGGTTTACCGACCGAAACCCACCGAGGGACAACAGAGCGTCCCCGTAGAGGGAGAGGACATCACGCCGAAGAAAGATGGAGGAGTCCTGAAGGTATCGGTCCATGTTGACAGCCAGCCGAGTAAGCGTGTGTGTTTGTGTATTAGTTCACGTATAAGCCAGGCTAAAGTCAGCACTGCTGTGCAAGGTGCTTATCTGTGCTAGCTCTGACAGATGGATTGATTGATCAATGGATGGATGGATGGATAGATAGATGAGGACAATATACACTCTGCATCACACTGTAGGCTTGTATACGTACTTAGATTCTCCATCCTAAAGGTAGGCACAATTCTGTGTTAAAGTAACCAGTCATATAATTGGGTTTTGTTTTAAGGATGTGTCCAAGGAAAAGTGAGATATGCAAAGTGTGTGCTATGCACAGGGTCAATGAAAAGGCTATGGCACGGGTAGTGTGGTCGCTACTATTGGGTGTGGGTATAAGTATAGAAGGGATATTCTCTACAGGATGTATACATATGTATACAATAGTACAGGCATGGATAACAATGGATCAGTGGGCCCAAATTATCACAACGTTATATTACAATAAATTGCACAAGTTTGTAGTGTGTGTTTGTCTCTTGGGTCTTTTGTCTTCTTCTTATCTCTTAATTATATATAATCTGTTGCCGTTTGCATCTTTTAGTTGGTGAAAAGGGAAGGCACCGGCACAGAGCTGCCTATGCTGGGGGATAAAGTGTTTGTACACTTTGTGGGAACCTTTCTCGATGGAACTGTGTTCGACTCGAGCAGAGAAAGAGCGGAGAAGTTTTCATTTGAGTTGGGCAAAGGTGGGTTCAGGTTCTATATCTTGTACACAGACAAAAAAACATCCAATTGTCCTCGTTGTTATGCCCAATATAATTTTTATGTTCCGTCCCCCATGATTAGGTCAAGTGATAAAAGCATGGGACATTGGTGCCGCCACAATGAAAGTCGGGGAGCTGTGCCAGTTCATCTGCAAACCAGAGTATTGCTATGGATCTGCAGGCAGTCCACCCAAGATACCCCCAAATTGCACACTTGCGTTCGAGGCAAGACCAAATTATCCCACTTTTTTTTATTGATAGACTGGTTTACTTTACCTTCTAATCGTATGAATTTATCCTGTGGAAGAAAAAACACTGCGTTGATATTTTTATTTATAGGTAGAGCTGTTCGAATTTCATGGAGAAGACATTACTGAGGAAGAGGATGGAGGAATCATCCGTCGAATGGTCAATAAAGGCCGCCGCTACTCCAAGCCCAACGAGGGAGCTGCAGTGGAAGGTAACCATGCACCCTAGGATCATCATTAATATTAAAAAGAATTCTTATCAGTTAGGTGAAGTTTCCATGAATGTTTGTTCCTAACTCTGCTCGTCCTTGTAGTGACTGTGGAGGGCACCTGTGAGGGCCGAGTTTTTGACCAACGAGAAATGAAGTTTGAAATTGGAGATGGAGAGCGTCTCGGCTTGCCGACAGGAGTGGAGAAAGCCATCATGTATATGGAGCAGGGAGAGGAGTCTTTTTTTGACATCAAGCCCAAGTACGCCGACCATGAGTCTTTCAGTTAAAGAACTCTTTAATGCCTTCACAACTTTGAAGATAGAAAACGCATCATCCAACTGTTATCATACCTAGAATGTTATATTCATTACCAAAACTGTACTAAACTGTGTCTGTACTACCTCTTCCTCTACCTCTTCAAAACATTAACCATTTTGTTAATCGCAGCACTATGTAACTTTTGGTATTTGGGATTTGACGCTGCTACACTTTCGGAGTGCAGTTCCACTTTGACACCATGTTGTAAAACTCGGTGTCCAAAAAAAAAAAAATAATAAAAAGGGGGGGGTTGCCACTCTCCATATTACAAGTCACTGTACCATCAGAATGATTTTGCAGCTGTTATAGGTAGGTAAGGTAAAAAAGTTACAGATTTGCTTTAACTATAACAATATATAGCTAGCTATAATTTAAAGTGTCCTTGAACTGTAACCTCTATGTAAGCTTTTTTGAGTATTTTGACCATTCACTCACTTCATTAATGCATATTCCTATCTTTATGTGAGCTTGTCGAACAAATCTTCTCAGGGCTGTTTATGTGGTGTCACTGTCAGACCGATGCTGTTGTATACTTTTGGATATTTGGCAGCGTTCACTTCTCACTGCATTCCCTTTTATACTGACAAGCCACAACTGCACTTTTTCTTTGGCAATTAATTGTGTGTGCACAAGTATCACATTTTCCTATTCAAGATTCAAGATAAAAGAGGTTTATTTGTCACATACATATACATACTTTCATACATATATTAAGTGAAAAGTCAATGCAACGCACAATATGTCCCAGACTGAACACAGTAGCTACCTAAAAATTTATACTTGACCAGCTAACTGATTCCTAAAACATAATGCAGTAAGTCGAATGCTATAGAATAGAATAAAAATATATAGAATAAAATATGCCAGTAATGGTACTGTGGTACTTTTTCGATACCAACATAACCGAACCTCAGTACCTAATATATTGAAAACACAATATGTAATTGAAGAAGTGCAAGTTTCTTTCCCATGTGACCGATGGTTAATGCCAGTTTGTGTTTATTTCGTAGGTATGGCTTTGGAAAAGCGGGGAATGCTGCTTATAATATTCCCGGTGGAGCTACACTGCAGTACAAGCTCAAGCTGACAGCTTTTGAGAAGGTGCGTCCCATGTTTCCAAGGGATGGGCAATATGGCAAAAGTATCATATCACGATTGTTTTCAGGCAGGATCACTATCTGATGACAATTCTTTTTCATATTGGTTTTTAAAATGTGGAATTCGTAGCGACAGCCGGAGCCTCTTTTTATGTATTTATTTTTTGATTCATACAAAGTCTCACTATGCTTGGCTCTTCATGTTATTCTTCTTCATGAGATTTTTCTGGATTGTATTTAACAAATACATGATAGGATCACCCTATTATTCTGTCTTGTATTGATTTATAAAAAAAAAAAGTTCTAATGCAGCAGAGATGATTTGTTCACATTCCTTTGTGTGCTCCGTGCATACGTTCTGTGACTTTTTTTTTTTTCCTGCCACCAACCCACCGGATCAGCAGCGTTCCAGTACTTTCTGCTTGATATACAAATAAAGTACTAGCAAATAGTGTGATTTCAGATTTTGCTGAGTAACCAACTTATGATGCGTGTATGAGCGATAGATCTGTAACTGATAAACTGTGCACTGTAGGGCGACACTATCGATCTCTCTGTAAATGGGTTTTAGTCATTAGGAGACGTTTAAGTCATTCCTGATCTAATATTGTCATATCGCACACCACTACTTCTAATTGTGTTCTGGAATATATGTCGAGGAAATGACAGAATTCACCGTGCTTGTTCCTCAGGCGAAGGCGTACTGGGAGATGAACACACCTGAGAAGCTGGAACAGAGCTGCATTGTCAAAGAAAAAGGAACACAGTACTTTAAGGTCTATCTTGAATTTGACTCCTCCAGATACTAATGCAGATGTTTGAGGCCATGTATTAATGTTAATGGGTTTGTGTTTGTCAAGGAAGGGAAGTACAAGCAAGCATCGGTGCAGTATAAGAGGATTGTATCGTGGCTGGAGAATGAATCGGGTTTGGTGGAAGACGAAGAGCAGAAAGGCAAAGCGCTGCGATTGGCTGCACATTTGAACCTCGCCATCTGTTTCCTCAAATTACAAGAACCAAAGCAAGCTTTGGAAAACTGCGAAAAGGTATTTACTGTGTGTAGTCATGTGATCCACAGCAAAGAAAGCTGAGGTCAGGTGTCCCACTAACTATTCAGGTTTTCAGTGAACATACAATTAGTTTTGAATAGTAGGTTTACTGCATCTTATAGAACTTTTCTAGCCACGATGACCACTGGAAGTGTGTGTGTGTGTGTGTGTGTGTGTGTGTGTGTGTGTGTGTAGGCTCTGGAACTGGACGAGTCCAATGAGAAGGCTCTGTTTAGGAGGGGTGAGGCCCTGTTGGCCATGAAGGATTATGATGCGGCGAGAGACGTATTCCAGCATGTCATCCAATTGTATCCTGGCAACGTAGCAGCCAAGGGCCAGGTAAAAACCTGAGACATTAAGATGGAATGTAAAGTGATTGAGGCTTAAGGATGCTAAATTCACACAGATGTTGTCACTCAACTGTCCTTGATCCTGTGCGCTCCTGTGTTACCACAAGAAGATAGCGATGTACACATTTATAGCTTGCCACAAGCAAGTTATTGCAGGGGGAATTGTCAATTGATTGTCAGTCACACTTTTCACCATACTGTACCTGTCAGTCAGATAAAATGTTAGCATAATACCCGTCTTCCACTGCACCAAGAACCTGGTAACACCCACTTACATCTGGCATTTGTCATTAGTGGGAAAAGATAGAACCGGGTTTCATTCCCGGGACAAATTACTCTGCAATAGTCGCAGGTATTTATCGGCTCCAGTTGCCAATCGGCTGCGATGGAAACATGACACCCAGGTCGACACGCTTATTTTCGCCCCTTAACCGGTGTGATGCGACACACATTGAAGTTCCGGACAAATAGACAGGACTACTGCTATTGACCTTTTTTCCCGACGTGCGGGACCATGTAATGTTTTGAGCATGAGGACCGCAGCAAAAGACCCCCACGCTCCCCACCAGGCTCCCAGCCACTCCAGCACCGCCCCAAGCTGGTCTCCAACACCGGCATCGAGCGCTGCCAGTGCGTGGGTGCAGGCATGGATACTCAATGCTGCTGCTATTGTTTTTGTGTCCCCCCCAACCACACTGGAACCATGACACGCCCCTTTGTCGGCGTGTTCGTGACATCAAAAGTAACGCACCAAAGGGGGTTAAAAAAAAGAAAGGCACACTTGTCTACTGGCATTGGGAACAGTGTCAATCGCCTATCTTTAGCAGGTTTACCTGCATTTGAGAGAAAAGGAAGAAAAAAAACGCTCATACCTGCTAATTTTGTTGTTAAAACGGTATCAGTGTCCTCCCAATGCAGTGCTTGGCCATTGTTTCCCCTTTCCCATTTTTTGGGATATAAAAATAGAGGCATTATGCAAAAATAGAGACACTGTTTTATTTGACAATACTGTTATCCTGTTTGTCCCACCAGGTGGCGCTTTGTCAGAAACAAATGAAGGATCACCATGACAAGGAAAAGCGTGTGTACGCCAACATGTTCCAGAGGTTTGCAGATAAAGACGCCAAGGTGAGAGTTGTGTCATTCTCTACGACAACCACGAGGGGGGAAAAGTGACTTTTTCAATGACAATGTGAACTTAGGTGGAAGTCCTAACACCTTCTCTTCTTTTCTCCCTCTGATGCACAGAAGGAGGCAGAGAAGACGCAGACTGAGAGCAAGGATAACAGCGATGAGATGGAAGTTGAAATTGGAGCACAGCAGTAGAATGTTCTGGTTCATCTCTAATTTAGTTCATCTCGTGTGTGTGTGTGTGTGTGTGCGTGCGTGTGTGTGTGTGTGTGTGTGTGTGCGCCTGCCTGTCGGTGAGAGGGTCTTCTGTTCCGTGTTTGCTAGATTTGGGTTTCTGTTCTTTTGCCATGGCAGCTAGCTAACTGGGCACTGCTTCTCTAGCTAAAGGATCTAAAGCACCACAACCAGGGTTTGCCAGATACTGCTGCAGGATAACGGTACGGTACCACGCTAAAATAAGCTGTCGATATTGGAGAATAACCCAATACACAAACCCGATACCAAGAGCCATATCAAACTGTAGGCGACTACCCACATGTGTTCTAGGAGGGAGTCGTTTGGGCAGTGAGTTTTAACAAAGGAATAACAGGCTCCCTGGCAAACGTAAATATAAAGCAGATCGGACCTATGTTGATCAGTTTCCGTCATGACCTGGTACGCTGAGAGCTGTATTCCACAGACCGTGGCTTATCCGCGCCTGCCCTCGTTTGCCACTGACGTGCAGATTTCTTTCTTTTGTTATTGTATGCACATGGCATGTTAGATGTTGCTGTTGGGGAAAAAGTGGGTCTAAAAGTCTATATGTAAACTGTTCACAAGTAATATCGTAGAAACCCCAATTCCATTGAAGTTGGGACATTGTGTAATATATAAATAAAAACAATACAATGATTAGCAAATCCTCTCCAACCTATATTCAATTTAATGCACTACAAAGACAAGATGTTTAATGTTCAAACTGATAAACTTTACGCGTTGGAACGTGTTGCAGGCATCAAATTCAAAATAAGTGAATATTTGCAAAAAAACAAAGTTTATCAGTTTGAACATTAAATATCTTGTCTTTGTAGTGCATTCAATTGAATATAGGTTGAAAAGGATTTGCAAATAATTGTAATCTGTTTTTATTTACGTTTTACACAACGTCCCAACTTCATTGGAATTGGAGTTTGTACAAGGAAACTATAAAAGTGCTGTGGAAGAAACCTAAACGGCTATAAGTTTCTTAGTTTATCTTTCCTTTTACTAAACACTGAAATGCAAGTGTTCCATATGCAGAGGGAAAACTGGTAAAACGAAATAATTCTAATTAATAACGAGGAGTAGCTCAGTCACCGCCTGGATGGTGTTCTGCGTTTATCCTGATCGTGGCTCACTCACCAAAGTAATTCTAAAGTGGTAAAACAAACTAATGGTAAATATGTTCTGTGTGGACTTGACGGCTGGCCTCATGGAAGCATAACTTATCCTTGCAGGAAGAGTTAGTTATGGTTACTCACGATGTAAAAAGGCTAGAGGTGCTACAGTAGAGTACAATAAAGTACTATCTTAGGGCATCTTACACCGTGCTTGCTTAAGTACAATTAAATACCTTTAAGAATGCTTAAAGAAGTCAGAATCTGTATAAGTCTGTGCCTCCAACCACCAGAGCTGCATTCTCTCAGTTGGGCCTGGAAACAAAGCGTTCAGCCTTTTCTAAACAGCTTCTCCAGCCCCATTCATCAAGGGCCACAACATTCACTTTGCACTACCAGACACGCCCTCTCCCACCCCCCTGTTCCTGCGTTCCATCTCATTGTGAGGCGTTTTCTCCACCGCCCAACTGATCAAGTTCCCAAGCACCAGTTCAGAAGGTTGTGGCCGTGTGATGTGTGAGTACTCGTGCCTGTACGTGTACGTGTACGTGTACATGTATATTTATGTAGCAGCCCTGCGGTTCGGGGCAGGGGTGACGGGATGCTTGGTACATCTCTCGGAGTTTCAGTTTCTCTTGACAAACTCCACAATATCAGCGAGGCTACAGGACTGTTCCTCTTTACTTTGGAAATACTGACTCTAATCTATTTCTTTCTTTCATTGTGCTTATGGTTCTGTGTTTGTAAAATTTTAATTACAGTGATTTACTTTGCTGGAATATGTTCTTGAAGGCAATTAGTATCAAAGTAGCTTCTCCTGGATGTTCTCAAATAATTCACGGTTTAGCCCTAGTTTCGTTTTACTGTAATTAATGTGTTTCCACATCTGCATATAGACTAATGGCTACAGCCAGAATGAAGCATTAGCCCTGTCCCAGTTGGGTCACCTTGGCACTAAAGTGGAACGGTGGGAGATTATCTGCTTGGTCTGCACTGACTGAATGAACCAATGAGTTATAAAAATAATAATAATAATAACTGTGTTGAATATTTCTTCTGGACAGATTATACAGTTTTTAATCAGTAGCCCAAATAGGACCTGCTTGTCAGTATTACAAAAGGACACCATTAAAGTCATCTGAATGAGGGGTGTAACATCAACTCTTTTGTTTTTACTTATTAATGACCACCAGCTCTTGTTAAAAATTAATTTCAGCGCCTTTCTTAGGCCTTGTTAAATAATTAAAGGGTTTAGTTAATTTTCAGGTGGCCCTATACACCTGTCTAAACTTTTGTTTTGTTTTTATTTGGGCCTATGCTAAATTGAATTGTAGTTGTTTTTTTCTTAATTAACATTTTTTCCATTTGTTTCCTAAGCAACACTAGCCCCATGCAGCGTGCATGTGCAGGGAGGTCAGGAGTCTTGTTGCCCAGGCAGTTCCTCTCCCTGGGTCAGCTCGCTCTACCACTGGGTGTTGGGTGTCCATTAACTGATGTGGTTTCTCTTTAGCTCAGTGGTTTGCACCATTATGTGCTTCATCGTTGGTCACATTTTGATATACACCCTGCATTTAAAGCTGTGTCAATGGTTTTACCCTCTGTGTGACCTGCACGATGACATTTGCTGTCAGTGATATGACTGACCGACTATAATGGTGGTATGTGGTATTAAACAATTGTTTTAATGTAATATTTAGTGGGCCTACATGAGGATTTCAATGGTAAGCTGTCTGTTTTAACGTAACATATCCCAGTTTATTTAACCCTTAACTTGGTATAAATTATTTATTATTTTGAGGATGACTATTAGTGCTTTCAATAGATATTTTTACACAAGAAATGAGAAAGTAACAATGATTAGCAATGTGGATATTATAACCATGCAGGTAGGAATAAGTACAGTTGAAGTTCCAAAGATGTAGTTACTGTGATGCAGCTTGAAAGACATGATTTAACTAAATTATGACATCACCCTTGTTCTCAATATGACCAGCATTTTGACTTTTTCAGAATTTGAGGGGTTTTTTTTCAATTCTATTTTTATTCTCCGAATTTTTGAGAATACAGTGAAAGTCTAAAGTACTTCTAATATAATTGTGGAAATAAAAGGTACTTTTTTTTTTTTTTTTGCCTTTAACGTATTTTCATTCTGAGAATAAAAGCAACATTCTGCCCCTGTTTAAAAACAAAAAGAAAAGAAAACGTAATCAGCACTTTAAGATATTAAAATAGTGGGGGCAGGAAACACAGGAAAAAGGTTTTACAAGGTGCAACGGGCACCAATACATCACAACTCGGAGCGGAAAGGTAAATCCACTCGTGCACATTTGTCCCCAGCCCTCTGCCGTAGAACCTCCAGGGTGTGCCGCCGTACCTGGAAGGTAGACCGCGGCGGGCGGCGCTGGGCGCGGCCACGCGTGGCTCCGCCCTCGGATCACCGCGAGCCCATTCACTTGTTTGTGTCGCGGGTGCGCTGAGGCGAGACCGGAGCCGAGGTCACCGCGGGGCTGGTGGAGACGCGACGGGCCAGGAAGCACGACGATTCCCCCGTGACGGCTGGGATGGCCGGCGGGGGTGCTTGCGGGGCGAGAGGGAGAGGGGTTTAGTGCTTCGCCCGCACCGGGGGACGGACGGACGGACGGACGGACGGACGGAGGAGCTCCGCCGTGGGGGTCGGTTTCTTTCCGGACCCCAACAGAATAAATTGGGCAACGAAGACCACGCACCGAGGCACGAGGCAAACATGATCTCGTCGTTCTTCCCGCTGAAGAAGCTGAGGCGCAGTGGGAGGTTCATTCTGCTCGTGGCGATCCTGGTTGTCGGAGCCGTGGCCGCGTACAACGAGTACTTCGCGGCGAGTGCGTGGAGCCCCAAGAGCCGTGAGTTAGTGGAGCAACAAGTGGGTGCGTGTACTGTGATGGGCTGCAGCAGGTGAAGCAACCGGTTGGATGAGACGAAGTGTGTGTGTGTGTGTGTGTGTGTGTGTGTGTGTGTGTGTGTGCGCGCGCACTGATCAGCGAAAACATTAAAATCACTGTTGGTGAAGTGAACATTACTCATCTTGTTCCAATGGCACCTGTCAAGGGGTGGGATATATTATTATTTATATATATATATATATACATATATATAGTGTTATATATTATATACATATGAGGCAGCAAGTGAAGAGTCAGTTGTTGAAGTTGATGTGTTGAAGCAGCGTAAGGATCTGAGCCACTTTGACAAGGAGCACATTGTGATTCTGGACGACTGGGTCAGAGCATCTCCACAAGCACAGGTCTTGTGGGCTGTTACCAGTATGCAGTGGTTACTACCCACCAAAAGTGCTGCAAGGTGACGACCGGTGAACCGCCGACAGGGTCATAGATGCCCATAGGCTAGTTAATGCATGCGGGGAGTGAAATCTAGCCCGTCTGGTTCGATGCCACAGAAGAACTACTGCAGCACAAAGTGGTGAAACAGTGAATGTTGCTATGATAGAAAGGTGTAGAACACACAGTGCATGGCAGCTTGCTGCGTATGGGAGCACTCACAGTGTCCATGCCGACCCCTGTCCACCACCCAAAACACCTACAATGGACATGTGAGCGTCACAACTGGACCAATGGAAGAAGGTGCCTGGTCTGATGAATCACCTTTTCTTCTACATCATGCGGATGGGTGGGGTTAGGGTCCGATCGGATGGAGCATCAGTAGGATGTGCTGGAACAACAAGCCAGATCCATGGGGGCCCCACCTACAACTTCCAGGACTTAAAGGATCTGCTGCTAACGTCTTGGTACCAGATACCACAGGACACCTTCAGAAGTCTTTAGGGTGTGTGTGTGTGTGTGTGCTTCCAAAACTGGCCTTATGACACAGAGCAGTGCATTTGGGATCTCCACCCACATGATAATGACAGACTGCCAGACCAGTAGTTCTTTAATCTCACTGAACACATACACACACACACACACAAAGGCATCCTCTCTAGAGACGGCCTAGTATATAATTACGAAGACTGCATTCGAGGTAGAGACCAAGTATGAACTTCTGTGGCTCTTTTGTGCTTCCCTTTCTTTTTTTTTGGGGGGTGGGAGGTTATAAAGGTCTCTCTGTAGATGTCCTTCAGTGACGTTGGTCCTGCTTTCCGGGCCATAGTTTGGCCAGAGACCCCGCTGAATAATTGGCGGCACAATCGGCCGAGCCAAGGAACAGTAGGCGGGCGGGACACTCGGCTTCATTGTTCCCGCAACAAAAGTCCCGTAGAACCATCAGGATGAAGGGTGCATGTAGGACACACTGATAGCATCTCTGTTAGATTCCATGACTTACCTTCTTATTTCCCTGGGACCTCTGCTGCTTCTAAAGTTTCATGAAACAAATCATCTCTGAAATGACCCGATGACAAATACCTTTCTAAGCCGTGAGTCACTTTCTACTGTTGATGTTTCAGCTTTTACTGCATGTTTTCACTGATCCTCAGGTGTGAATCCTGCTGGCGGTGATGTCCTCTCAAGAACCACCGCACCTGATCCATGGGTAAGGGATTAATAGATGGATTTATAAATAGACAGAGGGACGGACGGATGGACAGATGGATAGATGGATAGACAGACGGATGGATAGGCAGACACACACACACACACAGACAGACAGACAGACAGATAGATAGATGGATAGACAGATAGATGGATAGATTTTTTTATTCATACCTGAAGGGAAATTGTAGTGTCAGCGACAGCTTGATAACAACGACAGAAAAACTATAAAATTAAGATAAAATAAGAAGTGACCCAGAAAATATAACCATATACAATAGCCATGGCCATATGAAATAACTAATGAAATAAGGCAGTGAACCAGAAAGCTGGACCTAAGATGAGAGGGAAAAAAATGGTAATGTACAATAATCCTCATGACAAAATAAAAACATTAAATTTAAGCCTCTAAAATGGACAAAAAAACAGTGATGGAAGTACTCAGAGCCTTCGCTTAAATCAGAGTACAAATGCACACACACCAATTTACGAGTGAAAGTACCATGTTGACGTTTCGACTAAAGTAAAAGGAGAAAAGTACTAGTTCTTAAATGTACTTAAAAGTATTATATTCAGTGTATAGTATGGAATAAAGTACATTACATTTAGTCATTTAGCAGACGCTTTTATCCAAAGCGACTTACAACTGTTCAAACACCCACGGACGCAGCCATCAGGAGCAATTAGGGGCTAAGTGTCTTGCTCAAGGACACTACAGCATGCTAGCAGGAGCAGCCTGGGATCCAACCAGCAACCTTTAGATTACTAGACCACCAGCTCTACCTCCTGAGCTACCATCCCCAAAGTACTACTGTACCCGAGTGCTCAGCATATCCTGTGTTGTCTTACTATTGATTGTTATAAATAGAAATCCTGTTTAAAGAATATAAATGGATATTCATCCATATTTCCAAAACTAAATGTATATAAATCCAGATAATAAAACAAATGAATAAATAAATGTATCAGAGTGAAGACTATAGATATTTGCTTTGTAACGTAGTGGAGTGCACTAAATCCAAGTTCAAACAGAATATACTGAGGTAGGTACAGATACCTTGAACATTTTACTTCACGACAGTAGTCTGTTACTTTCTACCACTGACACAAACCAGTCGAAAGTAAACCAAACAAAGTCAACGGAGTGGCAACAAAGCAGCAGCAGTAAATAGACCTGAACAAGACACTGAGAAGGAGGGAGGAGGGAGCCGTGTCATTAAGCCCAATAACTGTGTTATCCAGACGGCAGAGGAGGACGACCCGATGGACGCAGCAGCCTGGCGGCCCAGCTCCACGCCACCGGCTTGGAGATCTGAGGTGTGTGTGTGTGTGTAGGTGTAGGTGTGTGTGTGTGTGTGCGTGTGCGTGCGTTCGCCTGCTTTTAAAGGCTCAGCTTGAACTCTGAATAACCTGCCCTGGCGTGCCCAATCCCCTCGTGTGTGGGTGCGTGTGTCTACATGTACGCGCGTGTGTGTGTGTGTGTGTGTGGGTGTGTGTGTGTGTGTGTGTGTGTGTGTGTGTGTGCGTGTGCGTGTGCGCGCGCGCGCGTGTGCGGGCGGGCGGGCGGGTGGGTGGGTGGGTGCGTGCGCTGCAGCAGCATCCTCTGCTCTGTATCGGGGTCATCATGTTTCCACTATATCAAGCTGAGCTGTGAGCGCTCACTGTTCGCTCGTTCCTCGTATTTCACGTTTGGAAGAGGTTTCTTGCGGTCGTGTCCGATTGAAAACACTGATATGACATATCAGTGTTTTCAATCGAGTGGGGAGTTAAAAGAAGAAAAAAAAGAGAGAGAGAGAGGAAAAAAAAAATGTACACGTTTTCTCTCGAGGCCTCCGGATGTATTTGAAAGTCAAACGTTGTTATAAATACACAAAGACAAATGATGGGATGGGACAGATTTGATTCATTCATTATCATTCAAGGAATTGATATTCATGTCTAAAGCTCCTCTTTTTGACAAGTCACCCCCAGAGCCCGTTCCACATGGCGTGTGAATGCAGCGTGTGAGAAAAGGACGGCGGCTGTTTGGGAGTCGCGGGGCACCGCCCCCCGTTGACCGGGGCAACAGTCAAACTGCGGCTTAGCGTGCTGTGCTGACAGCGCTCGGCTCGCCCACTAATTAGCTCTGATGGACTGTGCAGCACAAAGGCTCGGGCCCAAACGTCCCCGTCCCTCCCTCCCTCCCTGCGTACCGCAGCGGAACACGACTCAGATGACACACCATCTTTTTTTTTTTTTTTTTTTTTTTTCTCCTCCTTTCCAAAAAGTCACACAGGTGTACAATATTTGTACAGGACACCTGGGCTCTCAGTGAAATTCATCTGGCTCATCACACGTTTGATGGATTAATCCCCGGAGGGACATCAAAACAATAGGCAGTAATAAAAACCAATAATAGAATACACATATGGAAATTAAAAAAATGTGGAAAATATGGAAAATAAAATGGAAATATACACAAAACTCACAGTTAAGTGTACACAAAGTCATTTAGAAAATATGTCGAAAAAATATAAGAATATGGCAGGATAATGGAAAAATATACACAAGCTGTAAACCTATTTAAGTAAAAACAGAGTTATCTTTCAGTGTTTTCCCCAAAATTGCGGGGCAGAAGTACATATGGGTAGTTTCGAGCGTAGGTTTCAGCTCTTCTGATAGTCTGCACCAGTACAGTGGAAATCATCTGTGCTGATCTTATCTAATGAGTGCATGGAGGAAGAGAGGAGGTGTGTGTGTGTGTGTCACAGTAAACGAATCCCTCTCCAGTATAAGGGACAGGCCAACCTGCACATCTTTGAGGACTGGTGTGGCGGCTCCATCGCTCAGCTCCGCAAGAACCTGCACTACCCCCTGTACCCCCACGTGAGTCCACACCAAACACCCCGGGGTGCCACGATGCTCCTTCCACCCTCAGCAAAATGTCTGTTATTGGTCCCCATTTTGGATGTTGTTTTAAAAAAAAAAAAAAAAAAAAGACAAATGATCCCAACAAACACAAAAACAGCATTCTTAGAAGTGAGCATAAGTTTTACTGTGTGTGTGTGTGTGTGTGTGTGTGTGTGTGTGTGTGTGTGTGTGTGTGTGTGTGTGTGTGTGTGTGTGTGTGTGTGTGTGTGTGTGTGTGTGTGTGTGTGTGTGTGTGTGGACATACACACACATATATATATACACACATCTACACACACACATATATATGTGTGTCTGTGTGTGTGTGTGTGTGTGTGTGTATATATATATATGTGTGTGTGTGTGTATATATATGTGTGTGTGTGTGTGTTTGTATACGTATATACACACACACAGTATATTCCACCCGTCCTTACATTTAAGTTGCCAAATCAGTGTTCCTTTACTTTGTGATTAAGTCGTATTTATTTTCGGAGGTGTATTTCACAGCAAACCAACTTGCACTTTGCAGTAGTCAAATAAAAAGAGAAAATCGTATCTTCTGGAATGGGTGTAGCCTCACACGCACACGCACTCCTCTCCGCTGTTGTGCCACTCTACAGGCGTTCCACACACACGCACGCCTCTGGATTATTTATTCACACTGTGTTCAAACATCATTAGGGGGTGTGTGGGGGGTTTTCTCCGCCTCAGTCCAGAACCACGGTGCAGAAGCTGGCCGTGTCTCCACAGTGGACCAACTACGGCCTGAGGATCTTCGGCTACTTGCATCCGTACGCTGATGGTAAAACCCGTTCCCGGTGCCTCGTTCTGAATCTCTCGTGCAGCAGGTTGTCATGTCATTGATCCCTTTCTCGTCTCCCTCGGTCACAGGGGAGTTTGTGTTTGCCGTGAGCTCCGATGACAACTCCCAGTTCTGGCTCAGCCGAGATGACGCTCCTGCTAACCTGCAGTTACTGGCCTGGGTGGGGAAGGTAGATATCTGTCGTCTCTTCAGACCACATGGCTGTCCCTGGCAGGACGCAGGACCCTCTCACCCGCCGCGATGTCGCTTCCGTCGCCCACTCCCTCAGCTTCTGCGTCGTATAAAATCACTGCAAGGCTGACCAGTCAGGGCAGAAGGGCTCGTGTTTCAATCGCAGCCTGTCGTCTGTGGTGACGAGCAAAGCTGGTTTTGGGGGCTTTGCCGCGGTAATGGAGGATCAAGTTAAATCGCTAGGAGGGCAGCATCGGGCTCATTTACTGTCATGTGCAAAATGTTCCACAATAACGTGTGTGTGTGTGTGTGTGTGTGTGTGTGTGTGTGTGTGTGTGTGTGTGTGTGTGTGTGTGTGTGTGTGTGTGTGTGTGTGTGTGTGTGTGTGTGTGTGTGTGTGTGTGTGTTTTCAGACTGGCACTGAGTGGACGGCCCCAGGCGAGTTTGAGAAGTATGCCAGTCAGACTTCGAGGGCAGTGCGGTGAGTAGGCCGGCAGGGAGCCGAGCTCGGGGGTGGGTTTGCGTGACCCTGCATCTTTTCTCTTCTCGCGCCGTGGTGATTCGAGGTGACGAACCGGTTGCTCGGCTCCGTCCGCAGCTCTGAATTTGCTTCAATGTTTGAAGCAAATTTGTTTTGGAATGCAGAACCCGAGGCAACCGGCCTGGTCACAGGGTTGCCTTTGATGTGCCGTATCCTGGCGTGCACCGATAATGTACCGACGATGATTTTGAAACCGAATCGTTGACCGTTAGTGATCCATTTTTCTCCACGAGAAAAACAAAACAACAAAAACAAACAAACAACAAAAATCAAAACAATTTTCCACGTGTCGCGAGGCCAGAAAACCATTTCATTTTAGTGCGATTCTCCGAGATGATATTGTGAGTTGTCATTTTTGTTTATAGACAATGGTATCATGAGAGAGAGAGAGAGAGAGAGAGAGAGAGAGAGAGAGAGAGAGAGAGAGAGAGAGAGAGAGAGAGAGAGAGAGAGAGAGAGAGAGAGAGAGAGAGAGAGAGAGAGAGAGAGAGAGAGAGAGAGAGAGAGAGAGAGAGAGAGAGCCGGATCAGAAAGATTAATTGTGGTTATAAAGATATGAATGCTTCTGTGGAAAGCCCTGGGGCTCAGTAACATGATTGAAATCACACTCGCCCCACATTGTCAACAGTTCAGTGGCTACGATAAGACTGAATTGAAACCTGAACCGCAGTCCTTCCAGTATTTTTCGCAATTTGTCGTTCTGATAAATGCTTAAATGCAAAGAATATTTAAGTATATCCTGACACAGGACGCTGTGGGGACTGTCACATTGCACTAAATAGGCCAGTCATGTCCATTGTTTATGGAAGAATCATTTGAAACGAACGCACCCCGATTGTCATCGGCCCCGGCCGCCTCCGCCTGCCTCGTCTCTTTCACTATGACTCCTTCTGCGTGTTGGGTTGAGATTGCTCAGCAGCTTGTGCCGTCTCGCAGGCTGTCGGCCCGGGGGAGGTACTTCTTCGAAATGATCCACAAGCAGAACGACAGGGGGACGGACCACGTGGAGGTGGCGGTGAGTACCTGGGTCTCCTCCAAACTCTGCCGTCGTCACTCTCTAGTCTAAATGCACAGACTGGGTGTCCTTGTATGCTGTGGGTTTTTAATGTAGTCCAGTTGAAAACCTGTTTTTCTTTTTTTTGGGGTTTTTTTACACAGTGGAAAATCAATCAAGAGGGCGTCAGATTCATGGTTATTGAATCCAAGCACATTTCGCTCTACACAAGTAAGTACAAGCAAGCCAAGAACTTGTTCTCACTGTGTGGGGAAAAAACGCGTTCAACAGAATTACAGAGTTCCTCTACATGAGTGGAACACGTTTGAAGGAACTTTTTTTTTTATTATTATTATTTTATTTATTTATTTTCTCTGTACTTTGGGTCCCATTGCTCAAGTTGCGCCATGCGCGTCTCATACGTGTGCATCTCATACGCTTCCTCCCGCAGATGAGTCCACGTCACTGATGAGCGACGTTTCCCACATACCGCAGACGCTCGCCAGCCGTCCCAACAGCCCCGGCAAGAAGCCCGGCGCCAGGGCCGACATGCTGAGGGAAGATCCTCGAGACGGGCTGTACCGGGGTGAGGCCCGCTCCGTGGTATAACTGCCACGCAGCCTGTATTTCTCTTGTGAGCGCCCGGTAGCACCTCCTCGCCGTTCTTGTTTCTCCCGTGTGCAGTGCCGACGCTCGGCGGCGGGTTCCTGGAGGGTGTGCTGCCCGACTGCTCCTACAAACCCAGCTACGTCATCAAAGGCTTCCCTCTGCTCCGCTACCAGGGACTGCAGTTTGTAAGCCGCCCACCTCGTCGATCGTCGCTCGGCTCGACTTTTTAAGCTCCGCCTCCCGCCGCGGGCTTCGCAGTCACGTCATTTCCTTTCCGAACCGCAGGTCCACATGTCCTACATCTACCCCAACGACTATACCCGACTCACGCACATGGAGACGGAGAATACCTGCTTCTACCACGAGAGCCCCTTCTACCTGGAGCGGTGAGACATGATGACCTGAAATAGGAATCTTTTGATATATTTTGATGTTCTGTGTATGGTTGATTGTACATGGTATATATTTTATTTTATTTTTATATTTTATTTTTATTTTATATCGTTTATTGTAAGAGCTTTAGAAATGGCATCATCTCTCGCGGTTGGCGCTGTTCTCCCCGACTGACTGCCAAACTCAATAGAGTTGGTGTTGATGAACATCATGTTTTTTGGGGTTTTTTGGACAGATGGTTAAAGACAGCAGGTTGACAGCAGGTTGACAGCAGGTTGACAGCAGGTTGACAGCAGGTTGACAGCAGGTTGCTTTCGGTTGATAAACCGATTTTTTTTTTTTTTTTTTTTTCTGTAAATTGTTCTCATCCCTGTTCTTTTGCAGCTTTGGTTTCTCCAGGTACATGAGACTGGATCGCCCGGAGGGGCAGGAGAGAGAGGACGATTTTCCAGGTAAGGTTCACACACTGGATGGTTTTTCTGCTTGCAGATCTACATGCACGGTGTACTAACACACTCTGTTATTTCTCTTTCTGTCTCTGTTGCGCTTTTTAAAAATGTCGTTACTTCCTCTGTGGATTGGTAAGACGTTGGTTTTGAGCAGAGGGATTTGGTCCTGGATGATGAGGAGAAAGAGACTGACGAAGACAACACTCCGATAGAGAGCCGGGCCGAACGGCACAAAGATCCCGACAATGTCCTTCGGCCGGACTACGGCGACGACTACGACGACTACACTAGTCAGCGCAGGCGTAAACTCTTTGCCGTGGAGATGAAAAATCCCAAACGCGAAGCAAGGAACGCCTTGGATGGAGGCCTCCGCCACGACAAGCCGGGGAGCTGGGGAGGAACCGGAATGTCCCCGTCTCAACCCAGGGCGGGGTGGGCTACGGAGCGCAATGTCAACAAACCGGCAGAACCGGCCCGATCCAAAACCACCGCGAGTTCGCGGCGGGGACAGCACTCGCCGCCACCCAAGGCAGGAAACCAAGTCCGACCCGGGGGAAAGATGGGGAAGTCGAAGCCAGCGGAGGCCGACGCGAGGCGGCAGAAATACCTTCTGACGCACGGGGAACCGGGGCAACACGGGCGAGGCGGAGACGCCAAGCCCGGTGCCGAGGGGAGACACGGAGGCCCCTCACAGCGCCCCCTGTTGAATTCCCGCCCCCATCACGCCCGCAGTTATGTTCAAAGGAGGGACGGTCGACAGGTCCAGAGGTTTAAAGATCTGCAGCAGAGATCGCTCAACAAGACCGCCTCTCTCCCACAGAAAGCCGACGTGGCTCAGCTGAGGAGGCGTGGGGGCCAGAGAGCGGTGCCGCAGCCAGCCGCTACCGGGCGTCTCAGTCCCCTGCACCTCGACCCCCCTTCAGTCAGGCTGAATAAGAGCGCAGCGGTTATCAAGAACAGCCTCCGGGAGAAGGAGTTGGAACTGAACGTGCCTTTACAACAGGAAGTAGGAAACAGCGCCCGAAGAGTGGGCGTGACCCCGCGGGCCAAGGCGGCCGGAGGTCGGCCAGACGCGGGGAAAGGGGAGCGGGCGTACGGGGCGGGGGTGAAGAAGGGGGTGGAAAGAGGAGAGGAAAACGCCCCGGCGGGGGAGAGAGACGATTTGTGGGGGCTAGGCGTCGACTCGGAAGGCGGCGACGAGGAGGAGCCGACTTCCGAGGCCCCACCCGCCCCGGTCTTTGACCCCGAGGTGATTTGGAACCAGACCTTCCAGGTCAACCACCTGGACCTGCAGGGCCTGCGATCCGACTGGATCGACCTCCGCTGCAACGTGTCGGGAAATCTGATGCTCCGCCCCCAAGACGCTCAGGCCATCGTCAAGGCTTTCATGGAAAAACTCAACTTCAAGCATCAGGGGTAAGTCCGAGCTCTGCATGTGTCATGTGACTTGAAAACCGCTGAAATCGAAAAAGAATGACTTCAATGCGAGGAAGGAACAATTCAAAACCAAGCCTGCTTTAAAGCGAAGGCCAACGTCCTCTGACACAATCGTTAAGTTCCAAATCAAACCGGGATTCTCTTCATCGATTTGTTTTATTTTAATTTTTCTTAATCCTCCATACAAGCCGGTGTTTCTGTATGCGTGTACTCCAGGCGGTTCACGCTCGCCCGCGTGGTCAACGTGGAGAAGCGGGAGGATCGGGTGCAGGGCAGCCGCTACCTCCTGGAGCTGGAGGTGAAAGATGCCGACGACCGGCTCCTGCGTCTGTCGCACTTCATCTACGCCCTGATCCGCCGCAGGAGGGGGCGCTCCAGGAAGTTTTCCTTTCAAAGGCCCGCCCCCAGCGTGCTGCTGTGCAACCCTGTGGGCTTCCAGTGGAATCCCGTTGCCACCGTCCACTTCATAGTACCAGGTACGCGCCTGAGCGTACAGTGTGAGCCGTTCAATAACGTCATGTTTTTTTTAATGTGCAATATCACACAAGGTACTGATGTTTTTTGTTTTTTTTTGTTTGTTTTTTGTCTTAAGTTAAAAACCAGGCTCGCTGGGTGAAGCAGCTGATCTTGGACATGGAGGAACTATACAGAGAGACCAGAGACCCTCATTTCAGTCTTATCATCACCGACTACAACAGCACAGATATGGACGTGGAGAAAGCCTTGCAAGCCTCTGCACTCCCCATGTCGGTGTATTTGATTGATTTTTACTCACACTGGCGACCCTTTTGTTATTAAGTGAATTATGTGTACATTTATGGTTGTTTGTGTGACGTATCAGGTACCGGTATGTGAAGCTCAGTGGAAACTTTGAGCGCTCCGCTGGTCTCCAGGCAGGCGTCGACCTCATCACTGTGAGCATTGCGTCTTTACTCGGCAGCGGAAGCCAATTTTGAAGAGTGAAAACCTTTTATTTATTTTTTATAGGATCTGTTTGGATCGATTTTAATGTCCATGTCGTTCTATTCATGCCCCCCCCCCCATCAGGATGATCACAGCATCATATTTCTGTGCGACCTGCACATTCACTTCCCTCCCTCCATCATCGACACCATCAGGAAGCACTGCGTGGAGGGCTTCATGGCCTTCGCTCCCATCGTCATGAGGCTGAACTGCGGGGCGACGCCCAGGGAGCCCAGAGGTGCCTGCGTCTCCTCTTCCCCTTGTACCAGCTTGTTCCCTCCGCCGTCACATGCTCTCTGACACGCTGTCTCCTCCGTGCTGCAGGATACTGGGAGGTCAATGGCTTTGGCCTTTTTGGCATCTATAAGTCAGATCTGGACGCTGCGGGCGGAATGAACACCGAGGATTTCACCGACCGCTGGGGAGGGGAGGACTGGGATCTGCTTGACAGGTGGGATTTTCATTTCAATTTTTATTTTTTTTTTGCTGTTTGCAGCTTTTCTTTCTAAGGCGAGGTGGAAAGATTTCTGTGATTTAGACCAGTGGATTACAACACGGGCTCCGGGGACCCCCAGGGGTCCTTCTAGAGGTTCCAGGGGGTCCTTAGCAAAATTATTAAAAGTTGAGCTGCTACTATTATGTCATTTACAATACATTGGCACCATCAGAGAATGTACAATGTAGACTGTTTTGATCATAATTTAGCTGTTATCTGTAGTAACTTTATTATAGACAGGTATGGAGATCTGGACTAAATCATATCTAAATATGAAAATCTTGTCATAATGAATTTCCTCGTGGGGTTTAATAAAGTCTTATCTTAATGACGAAGTTAAAGAGACAAAGTCTCATCGCTGGGGGTCTGTGGCCGCATGCGTATCAAACTGAGGGTCCTTGATATGGAAAAAAGTTTGAAAATTGACTGATTGTAGACAATGATTTTTAATGGCGTGAACAAACTCGACGACTCGACTCCTCTGCCCAGTGGCCTGAGACCGCAACGCCCAACCGCTCTCCCTTGCGTTTCCCTTTCAGGATCCTCCAGTCGGGCCTGGAGGTTGAGAGGATCTATTTGAGGAATTTTTTCCACCACTACCACTCAAAACGTGGCATGTGGAACCGCCGCACATTGCCCAACCCCCGGTAAACCTGTTTGAACACGCCGTCACCAAAGCCACGGCGTCGAGGCAACCGGAGCACTTTGACGCCCAGGACGGACTGGACGAGTGCAATAGCAGGAAGCGCCGACGACAGAACTACTGGATGTTGCCTCCGATGACCGGAGCTCTCCGCGGCGGCGCAGCGACGGAATTGATTGCAAATGAGATGCTACTGATGACTCCATGCAGGGAACGGACGTTGCACAGGATGATGCAATAGTGGATGTACTACTGACCACCGCCAGACGACTGGGAGATGTTTGTCACCGATACTGTATCCGATGACACTACTCCGGACGATGTTGCCGCCTGCAACCGGAAAGGCTTGCACGAGCAGCTGCGTAGCGGACCCCGCCCAGTCCAAGACACGACGCGACCTCGCTTCAGGGGAATATCCTGTTACTCCCGGAAAAAACGAGCGACTGTTTTGTGACGCAGCCTTATTATTCTCTTATGTTGTAAATAACAGAGGCCTTTTTTTTTTTATGTGTCATTGCCTGTTACGTTAGTATTTTTTTTTTCTTAAATTTAGGGTTTTACGTTTGACTCTCAACAGGCGTCTTAAAATAGTTTTAAAGTAAGGTACTTCCGCACTCCAAGTGAATTATTCCCGCTGTTTCACTTCAAATTTCATCTCAGATTTTGAACGTGCCTTTTTCTTTTGTCTTATTCGGGACGCGGTGTTCTAAAGTAACCCACTGTCCCCCCGTGAAGTGTTTACACATACAGTAGGTTGAGTAAATGTCTCTTATGTGTGCTCAAAGACATGTACTCCATGCATTGGTTTTTTTCCGTGGATGATATTTTAAAGCCATCACACAACAAATTGAACACAAAACGGGTGCCGGTTGTTAAATGTTTTACATTCCAAGCGGTTTTGTCCATCATCCAGGCTGAAATGAACATCCACTTTTATGTCGTTTAGGGTTTCAAAAATATATTTATCTTAAGCTTGTTGGAAAACTCTTACATAGGAATTTGGGGTCCAGTGAGAAGACCCTCACCATCTGACCTCAGTGTTTTAATGAAGAGCTCTATCGGTGTACCAGTTGTAAATCTGCCATAAGTTCGATTTTGTCATTTAGATTTTGTCGTACCAAAGGATTTGGGCTTCTGCAATCAGACTGTATGCCAATTCAAAGGAACAATGTTGATTTAATGTTCTTTGTGTTTTAGATGTTTATGCTTGCTCGCCGTGTCTGGATCGATCTTGAACGATCGTGCTTTCACGTGGAGCGTTGTGCCTTTCTTAATGATCCATGCAGGAAGCTGTTTCTAGCTGTTTTATGGTTGGAGTAAGAATGTTTTATGTTCTCATTGTTTTTACCCTCAGCGTACACTCCATCTCTTGTCTCGTTTAACAACATATACCTCCTACCTCTTTTAATGCCGAGGGTCGGCTTCTATCCCTTTATCTGATCAGGTACCTCTCCTCTCAGGGAGCAGTTTCTCCACTTCGCTGCCTTGAAAAATCTGAGGAATAAATTATTTCTTAAACGTCCTGTGGTCTGTGTTTATTTAAGGGAATTGATTCTTAATTGTGATGTAATTTGAAGATTTATGTGTTGGTGGTATTGATTTCTTCATTGTCAGGCTGACACCAACCAACGGGAGAGTAACTGTCTCCTCTCGCTAAAAGAAATGCATGAAGCCATGTAAGCATCTAAGACAATTTTAGGAATTCCTCCAACATTCATGAAAACACTCTCTTAATTGGTCTTTGTAGGAAATGATGAAAAGGAGTTCATGAATATGTGATGGAGGTGCAGTTTGTCCGTAAATAAATGTACATTTATAGACCGCCTGCAAAGAATCTGGGGGGTCTCGGGTCTTTCAGAGGTTTAATTATTTGGCCTGTTTTGTTCTCTCCGGCAACGGTCAACCTGGAAGAGGGACTTGAGAATTGAGAAACCCCAGCTCTTAGCCGGCAGAGTTTAAAGGGGCAACCTCACGGGAACGTACCGCCCCACCGCTGAAAATAGCCCTGGAAAAATCCCCAATTTTCCTCCGTAAGAAGATTCATCCGCCCGGAAGCTCAAGGTCACGCTCTTTGCACACGTCGCTGCAGGCGGATATAAAACTGCACTTGTACATTCCGTGAGAGTTTTTGAATCTATCCCGCCTTTCAACCTCCACCAAAGTCGCTCTTTATGGTCAGCCCAAGGACAGCCACTGGTTGCTGTGCTATGATTTACTGTTTATAGTGTGAGTGGAATTCATTCCGCTGAAGAAACAAATGGCTAAGTATAACCCGGCGGGGCGATAATGACCTGGCTGATACATACAATACTGTGTCCCAAATCCTGCAGCCTGAAGCTCACGGTTTAAAGCTGAATTACTTGACGAAAGCAAATATTGAGCAGAGATGATTTAAGATTTATTGCATTGTTTCACAAAGCACTATCAGGCAGTAATATACTGTATATTGACATTGCGAAACACTTGATTAATAATTCTTCAGTTACTTCATGGATCAAGACATTTCTACTCCTGTGCAACTAAACAGCGCTTAGGGTTCGCAGGAATTACTTCACCCGGTACTAACAAATACTACTGGATCAAAGGGTTCCGTCTGAATCAAAACAAACTCGTGGTTTAATAAAACGCCCCTGACCTCGGATCGGGCCTTTCCCATTTTGCCCCAAGACGGCAAAACTTGTTCTCTTATCCAACAGTCCTTTTTCCTATTGTCCGCCGCCGGCCGCGTCAAACATCTTCTTCCTGCCCTCCATGCCGGACATGGCCTCAACATTCTTACGCCAGTCGCCCACTTCTATGGTCATCTCCTAGGAGTGGAAGCGGAGGAAGATTAGGATTCGTCCGCGACAACCCCCTTGGCATTGGCTGATGAATGAGCGGTGGTCCCGCCCCTACCTTCTCCTGCTTGATGTCCTCCTTCTTCACGGACTTCAGGTTGCTCCTGAGGTCCATGGAGCCCTTGTGTTTGGACCCGAGCAGCGCCCTCATCATCTCGTCCGCGCTGACTCTGACCTTCCTCAGGGCCGGCTTCCTGAACTTGCCCCCCAGGTCCTGCACCTTCAGCTTCAGCTCATGGATCTGGAGACGGCGGAGAGCGCCGATGATCTCGCTCCCGGGTTTCAAGGTTTGAAAAAAAAAAAAAAAAAAAAAAGGCGTGTTTCAACCCGCCCGGAGGACGGGGTTTTTTAAAGACGTACCTCTTTGCTGTTCTTGAAGACTTTGTGCTCGCAGTCGTAGCGCTCCTCATCCACGACGTTGATTTTTGTGTGAAGCCCCTCGCACAGTTTCTGAACAGCAACGACATCGAAAACAGAAAACCACAACCACGTCAGCCGCCGACAAGACCAGAGCGTATGCTCACTATGGAGTGCATTCAGTGCCCGGTACGTCTCGCCACACTGGCCTCCCGTGTTCCTGGGCTCACGTGCAGGTCGTCCGCGGTCAGCCCGGAGAGCTGCAGCGGTGGGATTTTCTCTCCCAGGTATCGAACCTTCTCCTCGTCTCGTGCGAGCCGCTCTGCGTGAAGCTCCTCCGTGGCTCGCGTCAGCAGGAGGATCTCGGTGGATCAAAGAAAAGGTTGAAGTCAGCGAAGAGGAGGCAGAGCAGCTGATAACGGCCGGCTGATAAGAACGTCCTGTCATGGGATTTAATTTCAATAGTTGAGTGAGGATTCATTTCTTTACCTTTAAAGAGAGCTTGCGAGAGGCAGAAATCTTGGACTTTGGCTGAAATATTATATGTAACAATGAAATAGCAGTTAACATCCAAAAATGATGATGCTTAGGAATATAAGGTGTGGCTTTTCTTTACTAATGTATAAAAAATGCTTACTGTGCTGCTTATAATGTCCCATTGACATTATAATAATAATAATAATAATTATTATTATTATTATTATTATTATTAAAATTATTGAACTAATTACAATAAATGATTTGCTGGTATTAAATTTCCTCAATCATTATCAAACGTATCATACTCTGGTAATGTGTGTATTCTAAAATATCACCCATCAACTTCGATATGTCATGAACAACATTTTGATTAAAATGAGAAATGAGAAGATGTTAAAGGTGCGAGGCAGACGTGGGTCATCAGAACAGAGGTTAGACGAGCAGAGGTTAGACGCCATCAGAGTAAAGGGTTTTCATCAAATCTAAAAACTGGTGCTGATAAAAAAAGGTGATCAGAAGGTCACACTACCTTGGCCTCTGCCTTCAGGGCTGCAGGCCTTCTGACGTTCTGTGGATTTAGGATAAATGTTAAATGATGTTTACACGAACATACATGAAGCATAGTGATTAATTTTTATCTTTTTTATGCAAAAATTTGTATACCGTATTATATGAATATGACAAGCAAATAACAATAATAATAATACTATTATTATAGGATATAATATTCCATGCAGATTAAAACTCACATCACTGCGAGGGTCATTTGGAATAGATTTGAATGACAAAATAGAAACAGAAGACAACAAAACAGTTAAAACATTTTCAGTAAGAGAACTGATCAAATGAATAGTGGACTCCTGCGCAGCGGGGGAGGCAGCAGCAGCAGCAGCAGCGGCAGCAGCAGCAGCAGCAGCAGCAGCAGCAGCACCACCACCACCAGCAGCACCACCACCAGCAGCACCAGCAGCAGCAGCAGCAGCAGCACCAGCAGCACCAGCAGCACCACCACTCACTCGTCATCCATCCTCGATCCCCTGGAGAGCGCCTCACCCCCCGCGCGCACCGGCTGAGTGGCAGGGCGCGCGCCCCGAGCCCCGGTCGGCACCAGTCGTGACGTAGACAATAGTGCTACGTCACGGAGAAGAGAGGAAATGAGAAGACGTTAACAAACAAATTAATTAATAAATATATGAATTAATTAACAAGCACATGCGTGAAAAAAAAATATATATATTTATAATTTTGTGTCTTTAAATTTATTCCTTATTTATTTTCTTTCACGTTTTTTGATATTTCACAATACATATTGAATGAATACTTTTTTTAATATATACTTTTTTCCACAACACATATATATGTTATATATATGTATATATGTATATATATATATGTATATATGTATATATATATATATATATATATATATATATATATATATATATATATATATATATATAAAGAGAGAGAGAGAGAGAGAGAGAGACTTAGCCTCACTAATGATGGTTGGAGATTTGGTTGACTGTTATGAGATAAGTATTTTTTTTGTCAGCCTAATACACAACACCATGTATGAGGCGGATGAAGTATGTAAACCTTTTTTTGTGTGGGGGTGTCCTCAACCAGAGCTTGACCTGCCAATGGGGCCTTGCCATGAAAAAACCCTGGTATACATGACCATGGTTATCCAAAGTAAAAACCAAGCCTAAAAGACAAGTATTGGCTATTTGATAAATTCTGACATATGTGCATTTGTTGCACAACCATGGGTACACTTGGATACACACACGTGTGTGTGTGTGTGTGTGTGTGTGTGTATGTGTGTCTGCGCGGCGCGTGGGCGTGCACTTTTTATGGCTACATGCAAGCCAGCCAGAAGCACCCGTGACATGATTCATTTCTTGCTCATGTTCAAGATGTCACAGTGCTATTTATTCAGTACCCTCCTTGATGCTATGCAAGGACATAGATTCCGGGGGCGGTGGTGACTGTTGGGGTGGTTTGACTGGTCAAACCACCCCAACAATCATATATTGAAGAATAATAATAAATAACAAAACAGCAAATAACTGTTGTGAAAAATTATCGATGCGATCGTGATGTTTTGGTAGATCTTTTACCCTTAAACCTCAGGAGAAACAATCATTTAAACAGCCATTTTTAAAAAATGTGCCGCCAGACCCACAGGGAGGAAATTCAGTGAGGCGTGAAGACCTCGATCCCCCATGTTCAACCCAAAGTTATACCCTTGATGCTATCCCATCCATGTCTGCCCTCCACACAACGACGTGCATCTTTTACTGCTTGGCTCCTGTGCCTGCCCCTCCCACCCCCTGGGCCCGTGAGGGACATGGCTATGGCTTGGGGTGGCGGTGGGGTTAGGGGGAGGGGTGAATTCAAGGGCACTTTTAGGACACATGTTAAGACAAACAAACAAGCTGAGTCATAAGTGGAAATGGCCAAACAAATAAAATATGAGTCATAATTTCACATGCGAAATATAAATCAGTTATCGATCACTGTCGCGTCTTCTTGTTTCACATGCACTTTTGCTCGACTTAACATGGATCCTTTGAGGTCAACGGCATCGCCCTGGATTTTTTTTTTTACGGCAGTGATGACATGTTTGGTGGGCCTGCGTGAACAAGGTAACGTGATTTCATCCTCTGCGGACAGGATGCAAAGGCGCAAGATTCCAAAGAAAGGGACAGGGCTGCATCAGAGTGGTCGGATCGCTTTGCATTTACCTCTAAAAGAGGTGGAGAGGGAGGGGATGGAATAGCAGGACACACACAGCGAAAAGCTCCACGGGCTCAACGATCCAATTCAAATGGGCCCGGCTGACAGAGAGGGCTCAGCTGGATTAAAGGCGTCGTCGCATCTCGCAGTTCTCAGATTTCCGAGATTTCGGAAGCCATTTAATGAATAAGATTGACGTGCTATAAGATTTTACGCAAAATGTGTAAAAGAAAATTCATACCAGCAATACTTACGTTAAAAGACATTTTAGTCTCATTTATGTGAGTGACTGTCCCACCCTTACACCATGTTTACACCCATCACCTATCTGTACGCACTTCAATCGACTCATATGTTATGTTCCCTTTTAGGAAAGAACGCATGTGTTGCATGTTTTCAATTTGTTTATTTTATTGCCGTGCTATTTTTATTATTACACTGTTTTTAAGTATCTCTCTTTTATTCCTGCGCTTTTTTTATTATCACACTGTTTTTAAGTATCTCTCTTTTAGTCCTGCGCTCTTTTTTATTATCACACTGTTTTTATGTCTGTTTCTTTTATTCCCTGCCCCCTGTAAAAGCACTTTGGGTCAAACCTTTTTTTAAGTGGTCTATTAATAACATTGATTCCATTTCATTTTATGCTGAGGCTACATGATGCATACTCTGGACCTGTGTCATGAGTGCGTAGTGGTGCCACCCAATGCTCGCTCCAGAAAAGTGCAAATGTCTTTATTTTAACATTATTCAAAGTTAAAACTCGCGTCAAAGGGCAAAAGCAATTTCATGATGCATTCGAGGGAAACTCGGCCATGCACAATGCATGGGCCGCAATTTCAGCTGAAAGGTTTACGGAGAACACGACGCCTGCAAGTAAATGTGTTTGTTTGCAGGACGGTGCTCTTCAAGCACCAGAGCGTATGTACGTAATGGTATGTAAGCACCAGAGCTCACATACCATTCAAAATACAGAGTATTTAGATCGAAGTATTTTCAAATAAACGCCTTTTCAAAGGGAGCACTGTCCACCGAGAGCAGTGCCACGATGTGCCGTGACGCCGCGACGCCGAGACTTGAGGTCGGTAAACTCGGACCAGAACGACCCGCCCACGGCATTCCGACTCGGAGTTGTGATTGAAATTGGACCGTTCCTTTGCACGTTTTGTCCCCCGGTTCGGGCAGGTGGGCATTTTTTCCGAGTTCCGACTCCGGCGGAATGCGGCACGACTGCGGTCCTCCGCCACGGGCTGGATCCATTCTGCGCAGGCGCATGCGCCAATGACCCCGCCCCTCAACCCGGAAAAACCCATTTATTCCGATTCGAGCTCTGGCGTGATGCAGCTAGCAGCTAGCAGCTAGCAGCTAGCTAGCGGGGAGTCGCTGGTCCGGCCGGCGTTAGCACAATGTGTGATCATTTCATTGACCAGTTTGTACCTGCTCTGTGCAGGTATAATCCTTTTAGGCATTAAAGACCCCCAGCTGTAACATCACAATTGTGTTTTTGAGTTTTTCTGAATTTTTTTTTTTATCTTGGTGATCGACTCGTGTTATGGGAGCTTGGCGGAGTTCAGGCCGGCGGGCTGTCACCAGTGTCCGACTGAGACGAGCCTCCACCGGCGCGCTGGGCACATCGCAGCGGTGGTAAGGAAGGTGCGGGATGAACCGATGCAGTGACATAACACCACAAATATAAAAGGCCGTTCGGATCGTCAGCGAATTAGAAGAACATGGCCGATCAGGTCAGACAGCTGCACTGCTCTAAGCAGCTTTTCTTGCTAACAGTGTGATGCTAACATGACACTGACAGCCGCTGTGGACAGGTAGGTAGCTGTAGATGGAGACTTTACCACCGGAGGGAAATTTGCGTTACAGCAGCTCAGAGCTCATAGCTCAGCTCAGCTCAGAGCTAACAACAATAAATAAAAAGGCATTAAACGTAAAGTAACAGGATTAAAAATAGAAAACAAATGACAACTGAGAAAATTCAGAGATCACAAACCTCTATATCAACCGCACTCCTGTCAAAAGTAGAACATTGTGACAACAACAATATAATATATACCTTGATACATGTGTTAACATCCCCCTGTCTGGCTCATGTCACCCAGGTCAACCAGCCAGAGGAGGAGTTCTGTAGCGCTTCTTGGAGCTGCACCATGTACATTATGTCTCTAGCAGCTGATAAGCTACTTGGAGCAGCATTGGGACGCTTTCCACCACAACTATAGGCTGCTAGTTGGCTTGTTAGCAAAAGGAAAAGCAGATAGATAGATCTCAATATATAATGAACCCAGTGATTACAGCTCTTCACACTGTCAGCAACACATGTCTTGGTGATCAAGTGGCCCCAGCTGAAGTGGCTAGAGTGTTGGGTGCAAGTTACAACCCAACGGAAAAATTATAAAATACAGATTTTTGCCTTGAAATGTAGCGGTGGTAAAAGTCAAAAGTCTCCAAAACTGAATATACCTAACTACTTGAAAAATATACTTAAGTACTGTAACAAAATGCTTCTACTATGTTACTTCCCGCTACTGTATAGGGGTGTGTTTGTCAATGCAACTGATGGGTATGTGTCACTGTTTATGGACAGATCAACTGAAAACTGAATTATGCCGGGGAAGTTGAAGGCCAAAATAGTGGCAGGGCGCCACTTGCCTGTCATGGACAGAGCCAGTGACCTCACTGACGCATTTGTAGAGGTGGGTGGTGATGATGGAGGAAAAAATGGTTGTTTATTTCATAAGCTGTTTGTTCATGATACAGTATCAGTGTCATCCAATACCACAATTTTTAACAGTACATATTGATACGCTAACAAATAAAACAATGTGTCATTTTGCTCATGCATGGCGCAGGTCAAGTTTGGAAACACAACTTTTAAAACCGACGTCTATCCAAAGTCCCTCAACCCTCAGTGGAATTCAGAGTGGTTCAAGTTTGAGGTAAATGATCAGAAATTTGTCCTCGCGATGCTGATGAAAGCAGTAGTCAAACCAATTGTCAATGTTTTCTTCTGGGTGAAGGTGAATTGTTACCTTGAACTGATGTGCTCCCACCTCTTAATTTGTTTGTTTATTAATCGATTAATTTACTTTGTCTGCTTTTCGTCTTCTCTAGGTTGATGATGAGGACTTGCAGGATGAGCCATTGCAAATCACAGTGTTGGACCATGACACTTACAGTGCTAACGATGCCATAGGGAAAGTTTACATCGACATCGACCCACTGCTGTGCAGTGAGGCTGCCTCTGTGATCTCTGGCTGGTTCCCAATCTACGACACGATACATGGTACAGGAATCAACTCTTGACTATTGTCATCACTACTCCTTGTTCTTTGAGAAGCGTATGTTTTAGTTTTTCGTTTTGTCACTCCCTGAACTGTTTCCTTTCAGGTATCCGCGGAGAAATCAATGTTCTTGTCAAAGTAGACCTCTTCAACGACTTAAACCGCTTCCGGCAGTCGTCCTGCGGGGTAAAGTTCTTCTGCAGTGAGTCCTGACTGTATTTACTCTCAACAACTGTTTGCTTTGAGCTGGAATTGCATCATTGGTGGATTCGATTTTATTCCAAGTCTGATGCTTATGTTCATGATAACTTTAATCTGGACTCATAGATTAATGGATGGAAGTATTGTTGGATCCAGGAATATGGAGAACACTTTTGCATTTATTCATTTATACATGTTACTGATGTTGTACGGTGCGCTTAAATTGAATAAAACAGGGGGGAAAAAGCTATGATTCCTACATTAACGAAATACCAAACAACCAATGCAACAAACTAGCAATAGTCAGACAGCCATGGTGTGCTACTGTGACTCCGCTGATAACAGCACGTTCATATAGAAGGATGATGTTTAGAAATAAGAAAAATTAAGAGGGGATGAAAGAAGTGTTTGTTTTTTGATTAACTGCCCAGGGATTTTATACAAATTTGACAATGTTTTGTATGTGTTTGTGTGTCTCTGTGCACGCTAGCTCCATCCATCCCGCGGTGCTATCGGGCAGCGATGGTACACGGCTTTGTGGAAGAGCTGGTGGTTAATGAAGATCCAGAGTATCAGTGGATCGACCGTATTCGAACCCCTCGGGCCTCCAACGAGGCCCGCCAGCGACTCATCTCCCTCATGTCCGGTAGGAAGCCTCGTGGTCCACCTCGCAAACAAGCAACCGTGATTGTGTTTTGTATGCAAGCCCTTAGCACTACATCGGTGTGAGAGATGTCTTTCCTTCTGGCCTTTCCAGGAGAGCTGCAGAGGAAGATCGGCCTGAAGGTGCTGGAGATGGGCGGTAATGCCGTCGTGGGCTACCTGCAGTGTTTCGACCTGGAGGGAGAGTCGGGCCTGGTGGTCCGGGCCATAGGCACCGCCTGCACGCTGGACAAACTGAGCTCGGGGGCCGCCAGCAACACGCACCCAAGCACAGCCCCCGCTTCCAACGCCTGCAACTCCCCCTCGAAGGACGGCAAGGAGTGAGTATGAGGCAGCAGCACCAGCATGGATCCTGCATCTTATCTCCGTGTCGGGAGTGTAAATTACTTTCTAAGAATGGGGGTCGAATGCAATTTAAAAGTTATCTTGTCAGGATCCTCTTTAGCTGTTGCCTTGGCGACTGCTGCTCGTGTGTGTGTGTGTGTGTGTGTGTGTGTGTGTGTGTGTGTGTGTGTGTGTGTGTGTGTGTGTGTGTGTGTGTGTGTGTGTGTGTGTGTGTGTGGTGGAACAATTGTGTTTTTAGATTCTGTGTTTGTGTTAGAAATTGCTCCTGTGTGTGTCTCAGCATTTTTGATTCCCTCTTCAGTTTGAGTGACCAATTACATCCTGTGGTTAACAGCACACATCATGTCCTGAGACACACACACATGCACACACACGACCGTACCAAAGCGCCTGCTTCCCCGTCTGCGTTTATTCTGCATTTAGTCTGCTCCTGCATGGCTTTGTGTTCAGCTTGTGCATGTGATCGGTCCGTGTCTTATCGTCTCTGGCTGTCGCTCTCTGGTCTGCATCTTGCACTGTTTAACTCACCTCACATAGTAATCGGTTAGTAGTTATTTATTGTTTTTTTGTGGCTTCAGTTAATGTAGTTCCAAATAGTGATGTCCAGTGCATGTGTGCACCCGAATGGTCGTTTGTGGTTTGTTTGTCCATGTTTGTCTCTGTGTAAGACTGAGATACTTGTGTTCTCTGCTGCTTAAAGAAATGGAATATTATAAAAGGTTTGTCTTGGCTGGTTATTTATTTGTCATCTTGTTCTCTTTTTGTGTTTCATTGATGCAAACTCGTGGTCTATATACTGCCTGTGTGTGTCTCTCTTCCTCTATGGCTCGGCTACATTCGAACTGGTTTGTTCCTCGCTACGTGTGTCCAAATCGCTTCTCTCTCTTTCTCCGCGTGCTGATTGGCCCAGGTCTCCCCTGGCCCACGGATGTCGCTCCACCCACAACAGCCCAGTGCACTCGACCTGCAGCTCCCAGAGACTGTCCCAGAACTTCTCTGTCTCTGTCCCCACACTCATCTTCACTGGTATGCAGTGTCAGGGAGTCGGTTGGTGGAAACGAGATAAGAAAAGATAACGTGGAGCTAGAGGGAATATAAGATGGTTATAACAGTATTGTTGCACAGTGCCAGACGGACTTAAAAGACAATGCAGAGGAATTGACACTTGTCTTAGCTCCAATTAGTACTCAGGCCCTTTTCCCTGCGCTTTGTGTGCTAGAAAGGACCCGGTATTCAGTGCATTTCAATTGGTCTGTGGCGCAGTGCGTATGTCAGCTTCCCAGTCAGACACCCTTTTGCGTTGTTCTGCATCTTCATGGTCGTCGGGCAGGAATAAGGACATGAGATATGGTTTCTTTCCCCCCGAGAGGAGCCTGTGGTACCTTTGCTCCATCCTAGTGGGACACATGCTTCTTCTCACCCCCCACTGTGTTTGAGTCTGCTCCCCTCCTATTGTTTGGTTTTTGTTTTGTTTTCCATGTTGCTTACAGAACATGTTTTTAGTTTGATGTGGGTGTGTTTCATGTGTTGTTTCTTTCAGTTATTGCTTCATTTGCTTGCTTTTCTGTTCCGCAGTCCAGCCATCAGTAGCACCTCAAAGCACACGCCCACACACACAAGTCCAAAAATACAAGGACATGATTTAAAAAAAAAATACAAAAAAAACTTTTCAGAATACTGTACCTCATACAGAAACACACGAACATACATACACAGAGGGAGGTGGCGATTGAAGTGTATGTATATATCTATATGGTGTGTGTGTGTGTGTGTGTGTGTGTGTGTGTGTGTGTGTGTGTGTGTGTGTGAGATGTTCTCCTGGCAGGCCAGTGTTTGCGGACGACCTGCCCTTGTCCTCCGGCCCGCCCACCCCTTTCAGAACCCTCCCTACCTCCTCTTCCTCTCCTCCCCCCTTCTCTCCCTCCAAGCCATGCAGCCGCCAGTCCTCCTCATCAGACACTGACCTCAGTCTGACACCCAAAACGGGTAAGACCCGCCCCCCTCCATCCCTTCACCCCCCCCCCCCCATCCCTTCACCCCCCCCCCCCCCCCTCCACACACACCCCCTGGACTTTACTGTGGTGCTTCCTTATGGTTGTGGTTTTCATATGATCCTTCAATTTTATATATATTTTTTTGTGTGCATATATTTGTTGATTCGATTGTTTTTCTTCCATTTTCTCTATAATTTCAATTGTATTCTTTAATGTGGTGTTGTGTGTTTTACTTAGTTGTGTCCCATCTTGCCTGTTTCTCGGTTGCCTGGCATGTCTTCAGATGAGCTCCAGAAGCTGGTTGTCATTGAAAATATAACTAGCTCAGAGACTGCTTGGCTCAATGGAGCATAGTGTAAAGAGACAACTAGTCCCTGAGTGTCAATCTTGTCCGCCACCTTAACTGAAGCACTGTGTCCCACAAGGGACTGATTTTGATCTCAGGCCACACCTCAAAGAGTGGCTCTTGAGGTTAATCATTGAGTAAAAGGTAAGCTACTTGAAACACTGCCCTTAAGCAAATTTCCAAGCTTTGTTATTTATTTATTTATTTTTTACCCAGTTCAGCCATAAAAATCAGTACAGGTTCGGTATGTTAACCATCAGCCCTAAAGGAAGGCGTACAGCTGGCCAAACTCCCATCCTTTCTTCCAACTTATTTGGAAACTGTTTCTGTTTGTTACTGGCTTTCTCTTCACTCCCCTCTCTCTTACCCACTCTTCCTAATGCTGCGCTCCATTCCTCTCCTCACTCAATTTTCTCTCACCTCAACCTGTTCTCCTCTCAGTCTGCTTTTCTATTAATTCTATCCCTTTTGACATCCTCTTATATTCATTTATATCCTTCTCATTTGTCTTTCCTCCCACTCAGACTTGAGCATTTAACATTTTTAGCTTATTACCCATCTTCCTCATTGTGCTACCTTTTCTGTTCTCGATATCTCCATTTTTCTCTGTGCTCCCTCCATCTGTTTCCCACTGGACAGCGAAGCCCCCGCCACTGAGAAGGAGGCCTGGGATCTTCCTGTGCCCCAGCTCCCCCACCCTGTCCACAGACTCTCTGTCCCTTCTCAGCTCTGGGTTAGCGGGTTGTGGTCTGGGCTCTGCCCCTAGGGCCAGCACCCCACCCCTTCTCTCCTTCGTCCACTCAGACTCTTCCATGCTGAGGAAGAGTGTTTCCTTCAGTGAGGACCTGCTGCTGGCAGCCTCTGGTATAGTAGGACTGAGTGTAGGACTGCTGTGTGTAACTACGGCTCATTTAATCACAGATCCGCCCGTTCAGAGAAGCCTGCTGCCTCTACCGAGTGTATTCGTGGCACAACAGCCCATTGGGATTTTCTGTAACATTAACAACACAGTTAGCTGACTGTTCCCCACATGTTTTCCACCTCACTAGAGTTTCACCTTTTTTCTTTTGATGTTGAAAAAATTAAATGTTCTAATCCAATCCATGTGTCATTACTGCCCTGTCCCTGCAAAGAGGGGCAACATGACTTGGTTTCAGTGCAGAATTACCCACCACTAGGAATAATAACCCACCAAAGCATGTAGTGATTGATTTGTCCGGCATGCCAGCCCTTAGAGTTATCTCTCCAGGTAGAAGAGGCTATAATGGACCAGGTTTAGTCTGAGGGTAAATACGGTGTTTGTACAACTCATAGTCATAGATTGTGTAGATGCATGTGATGACTTCTGTTATGATATTAACAATATTATGAATTAATCAAGTGACAGTGTTCATGGTAATAGTCTGTGTGGTCGAAGTGATTGAAGCAGCACTCTTTCCTGTGACCAGGGATGGGCAGTGGGGGCAGCGCAGGGAAGGAGGCAGGGCCCCTGAAGACCCTCCTCCGACAACAGACTCAAACAGCTCTGGAGCAGAGGGTAGGGCAACGCACACACATGCACATATTCACATACTCCTACGAAAAGGCTTTATTGGTAAGATTCTTCACTGGTTTAAAACACGAAACACTATAAAGCTGGCACAGTGATTTGAAGGGCCTGCTGATTGCTACCATACACTCCACTATTGCTGAATTCGCAGAGGAGATATCTGGCTTCAAATCCAGGAACATCCGAGAACCTTCTAAGTAGGTGTTGACTCAGACAATAAACCAAATAAAGATTACAGAAAAGTTCTCATACTGTGGTTCCCCTTTATTATAAATGTATTGCTGCATCCACAGAAGTGATGTTTAAAACCTCTTCTCTTTGCAGACTTTCTCTAAATTAAAAAAAAAGGCAATCCACAGTCTAGACACCTGATTTGGAAATAGAACCTTTTGGAAAGCCAAGACTTGCGTGCTGATGCGGCGTTTCCTGCTAGTCGTCGATTGTTGGCAGAACAGAAGAACATGCTGATATAGCTATATATGCTATTATTTTCTTTGTGGAAGCCCACCTTCATATTTTAGCTAGGTGTTAAGAGGAGGGCTCGAGTCTGTGCAAGAGAGATTAATGCTCCCTTTCTCTGTCCTCCTAACCACTCGTGCTTCTCAGGGAGCGTCGTCCTCTGCTTTATTGTTAAACGCCAGGGTATGTTCCATCCAACGCACTGCTGTGTGGTTCTCCTGACTGTATCTCCACTTTCCCCCCTTGCACTTCCTCACCAACTGATGGCTCAGCCCAGTCTGGATCATGCTCCTCCAATCCCCCAAATCCCTCCTCTGGTGTTTGTAGATCCGAGAGGAGCAGATGGGGCCGAGCAACACGGCAGTGGCCGGTGTAGCCCTGCTGTCCTGGTTGCGTTGCCCCCACCTCACTCCAAAAGATCCACATATACTATAGTGGGGGAGGAGAGGGCTGGAAGCTTGGCGTTGACTTTCCCTCAGTTTGGGATCGTTTCCCCTTTAGGTGTGTGTGTGTGTGTGTGTGTGTGTGTGTGTGTGTGTGTGTGTGTGTGTGTGTGTGTGTGTGTGTGTGTGTGTGTGTGTGTGTGTGTGTGTGTGTGTGTGTGTGTGTGTGTGTGTGTGTGTCCTGAATTGCTTGCATCAAAAAAGTGCACCCATTTACATCTCCCGAGGTTGCACTTTGATTTGTTTATCCCGGCAAACGATGGTTTCAGCCGCCTCGCCAAATTGTAGCCCTCAATGCTCTCCAGACAGCGAGTTGGCAGTCACAATTGTGGCCAACTTACTTTCGACAAAGTACATTGAAAAGGGAGGAAACTACTGGTAGTTACACCTTCCTTCTCCCAGCCGGTTCCTCCCATACACCTGCATGGCTTATAATCATGAAGTGGTATTTACAAAAGCTCCTCCGTGTTCTTTCTTTCTAAATGCTTGTTCTAAATGTCCTTCATCTTGATCCGTGATGAACAGTCTATGAATACATGCCGGGATCCAAGTTGGGTGTCTCGGTTTCCTCTGGTTCTCTTCATATGCATGGATTTGCACATCTTCTAATTGGAGGCAACAGAACCGCTGTCTATTCACTGGACAGCGAATAGCATGACCGCCGTGACCCTGATCCTCTCACAAGGCCCTTCCTTTTTTAGTGTGATGTGTATACCTGCCGTTCCACTTTCAAATCCAAACCAACATCAGGCATTTATTCAGATATCGAAAGGATTGGATCGACTGGCAAGGCGTCCAAGAGTTTATTTTTTTATTTTATATTATTTTATAAAAAAAAAAAAAAAATTATCCAGTCCTTTCAGATCTACCAAAAAATGCTCTTGAATTGTGTCTGGTTTCACCACTCCATACAACATGTCTATGGTGGAACGGAGCAATTGGGGGAGTGCTTAACTGCATGGGGGGTTTCGACATCCCACTCAACCACGCATGACATTCCTTTCCTCGCTCTGACTCGGTAAAGCCTTCTTGGTTTACGGCAAGAGACAGAAGTGGACAGAACTTTTTGTGAGACCTTTTTAGGTGAACAAACTTAGTATAGTTTGACTGCCGTGTTTACCAAGTAGACAAAGGGAACCCAACTGAAGCCAAAGCAATCCTCTGGTCACGAGTTTGGGTATCACAATAGACCCATTTTGCTCTCAAGGCACTGTAAAATGTATTTATATGTTTATTGGAAAACATGTGGGAAATTCACAAGAACTTTTGATATGGCGTTTTCCAAAATAGCGAAACAAAGCAGAAATGTGTTACGCTCAAAGGCAGAAGTGGTACTTACTGTAGTAATGCTATAAGTTACTCTAGTGAAGCTCATCTAAGAATGTTGAAGTCATGCCATTGGGCATAAGGATGAAGAGCAGGCTTCAAGCGCCAGGGGGATGTTTGACGCCACGTTAAGCCATGCTCGATGTGGCTTTCTACCCACAGGAGTTCCCCTTCTTCACCTTGACGTGTTTCCCACCCGGGTTCCTGGTTCATGTTGGGGGAGTGGTCAGTGCACGTTCCGTCAAACTACTCGACCGCATACATAACCCCGGTAAGTCGCACGCAGATGAACACACAAACTTTATTATGTGGCTGATTCATTTGTCCTGTCAAACGACTGAATATGGACAAGGCCTTTCGATGCCGTTTCTGGTTTGCGAGTGAGTATCTCTCACAGCTACTGATGTTTTGTAAATGCTGTCCACAGATCACTGATTTTGTATAGTTTGCTCTGCAAATGGTACAGAAGTCACAAGTATTATCTGAAGAGAGCAGTTCCCTGCCAATGTTTTATAATCCATTTGAGTGTTAATGATGGGTTAAGTCAACTCCATCTATTAAATATTTTGTGAACCGGGGCCACTTTCACCCAGTATGATGTTGCTTTGTGTACTGTGTGTGTCCAACGATGGCCGTGTATATGTGTTTTGTGTTGTATGTGGTTGTTTGCGGTTGTGGTGTCCCCTGGAGGTGAGGGGTGCATGGCTGTAGTCTGCTGCTGCTTCCGCTATCTGGTTCTGTTGGCTGCGGGGGAGCCTTGTTGTACCACGTCCCATCCCTTAGTGTGGCCTCGTTGTGTCAAACAAGCTCCTCATCCCTGTCTCTGCATTATCTAGACTTTATGCATAAATACCAATGGCACATTCATAAGGATGACAATATTTTTATTGACAATATATTTTAGTGATAGTTTGTGCCAGTCAAAGATGAACTACTTTCCCTCCAAGTTTGGTTGCATGATTTCAGGAATTCTTGCCTAATTTATTTAACTTGGTTTAATGGTCTGTGACCACACTGAGTTGACACTGATTGACATTGTGGCCATTTGATTTAATTTCATCGTACTACAAGAAGGAGCAGCATGCAGAGGTCATGCATCAGCTAAACTGGAGGACTAAAACAACGGAAACCATGTTCCTATAAGCTCTTAACTTGTTTTAATCTTGAAAACACACACTTTGAAGGATTATACAGTTTATTCCCTAACTCTCAAGAAAATAATTGCTTTGAATCAACACATTTTCATGAATTGACCACTCTATTTGATCCCATGTTGTCATTGATGTTAAGTTTAAGGCACCAGTCTGTCCAATATGCTATTTATGCTTCATATCAATGAAGGAATAAACATTGGCGCAATAACTGATTGTGTCCTCTAATAAAACTGTCCCGTGCGTTCATGTGCTGACTTAAACGTTGTGGTTCATTAAACTGCTCTGAGAAGAGACCTGCTCCTCATTGCTCTGCCTTGGTGTGTTGTAGAGTTGCTAAGATCTGAATGTATTGTTGCCAGAGAGCTGCAGCATGCTCCCTCTCCCTCTGCGTAACATCTCCTAGTCTCTGTGCGAGGCCTTTGGGCTTTATTTCTCTCTTATTCTTTCTTTCTCATCACTCTTTTTTTTCTTTTCGAGGTTGTTTTTCCGAGGCCTGATGTCTGCCTGTCTTTGCACTGTGACTGTGTGGAGTGCTGTTGCCCTGTTGTGTTGTGATCGTTTGTTTGTTAGTTTGTCTCTTCTTCTTCTTCTTCTCTTTCTCTCCTCTATACTAACGGTGTGTTCTGGCCCAGCCTTGGGTAACACGCGCTCATACAAACTGCTAGACTGGAATAGTGTCACTGCAGGTATTTCCCCCCTTTTACTGCTCTCACCCACTGGAGTGATGGCAGCTCAGTGAAGTGGAACTAAATGGGAAAAGTGGCTCTGTACAATGTGCTAAGCTAATAAAGCAGACAACGAGAATAATCTATTTAAAGAAAGTGGGGAAAAAAGCCAGATCTGAGCGAAAATGTGGATTCAGTGAGCTGCCACTCTCCTGTTATCAGTGTGGATGTGTGCTGAGTTGAGCATGCGCTGTGTTGCCAGACCCCACCCCCATCCTGCACCCAACCCGCCCCGTCCCCACCCGGGGCCGCTGCCCAGCAGAGCCGCTGCCCTTCCCAACGCTGTCCCCACGCTGTTCTAACACTTCCTTGTCCAGCGTTGAGGAGGTCAAACCTGTCTAGACCAGAGCAGGTTTGGGAGGTTTACCCTGTTGTGACATACAGCCACTGGCAGGCATGTCCATCCCTAACTCTTTGGGCCGTATTCATACTGAAAAAAGAGTACGAGGGGGAACTCAGATGAATGGATGGGAAGGGAGAATGACAGGATGGGGTGGTGGTGGTGGATAGTTGAGAGAATGGAGGAAAGAGGTGAGTTCAGGGACCAACGGATTTGGTACGATATTGTATGAATGGGGACTGTATTGGTTTGTACAATCCCAATTTCATAACCAGACAAAGCTTTTTGGACTGTTGCGGTGAATGAATATGGCCCTACTCTGCCCATGAGTGTGCACGTGATCATGAGCGTGCACATAGGTGTGCCTGTGTGACATGCTGCTGCTGCTTCTGTTTTAAAGGGACCCGCTTGTGGGTCTGATGAGCCTAACCATCCGTCATTATTACTCATCTCTTTTCATTTATTTCCCTCCCTTCCCCTGCCGCTCTTTTCCATCACCCTATCTGATTCCACCTGGGGCTCCGTCAGCATGTGGCCTGCCCAGAGGGTCATGGGGTGTAGGTCAATACTCTAATGTAGCTTCCTCCTCGTCCTCCTCACTCGCTTTTCATGAACAGGGCAATGATTGACGCCCAAACCTACAAAACTGACCCATGCAATTGGGGTTTCCGTCATCCAGGCTCTTTCAAGTGGTGTAAACCAAACTGGGGTAATGTTCGGAATAGCCGAAGCCTCATGAGACTATTGAGACACACCAATGGTCTAGAATTCCTACTGTCTGTAAGGTCGATAAAGGCTTAATTCTTATAAACTTGAATTGGCATTTTGGTTCCTTGTCTCTTCAACTTGTCACCAGGTGAAGGAAACTGGAAACATTTTTTCCCTCACCAGCCGAGGTGGCTTGGCAGTTTCTGAAATTCATGAGCAATTTTTATTTTTTATTTTATTTTTATTTTAATTTTTTTATAAATCTATTTATATCTATCTATATCTAACTATTGTAGATATAAAATGTCAGCTGCACCTCTTGTTGCCAAAAACTACCAAAGTGGGTGGTGGAGCCTTTTTCAAAAGGCTCCAAATAACTTCCAGACATGGACCTGGTATGAGTCCTGTCCCATGAAAGTGCTGCGTTTTTAATGAAGGAGATAAGGAGAAGGAGGCTGTTATTAAATTTGGGTGGGGGAAAAAAAACAAAAAACAAATATGCGCTAAGGATGTCACTCGCTGTGATAATGTAACTCAACCTCTGCCTTCATCACCATCCTCACTGTCATTCTCATTTTTGCCACATTGTTTTACAAATTGAAAATTGGTTTTGTCTTGCTATGACGTAGCATTTAACCTATGTGAATCATCAGCAAAATCAAAACACTGTTTGCTGTGTTTATTTATTTGTCAATAAGTCAAGGCAGCCAGATTAATGCACAAGTCTGGAATTGTATGTGGTCATATTTTAATCGAATGTTTACATTATATTAATGATATAATCCTTCTTTTTTAGACGATTTACCTGTATTTCACACGTGTCTGTGCTGCCGTTATTCCTTATATTAAGTTATTGTGTGCCATTTAGCCGATCATAGTGTAATTCAGGAGTGTGTGTGTTTTACTCGCAGTGTGTGTGTTTTTCAGATGAGCCAGAGACTCGGGACGCGTGGTGGGAGGAGATTCGCCAGGAGATCAAGTCTCATGCCAAAGCCCTGGGTTGTCATGCAGTGGTAGGATACAGCGAGAGCACCAGCATCTGGTACGTACAAACAAAACAAAAAATAATATATACCAAAAAAAAAAGGTCTGCATCAGGAGTCCCCCAAATCCGGTGTAATCCAACACGGTCCTACTTTGAGAGCCATTTATTAAGCCCAGCTTTTAATGGAGCTCAGTTTCTGCAATGACAGTCGCTGCATTTAATTGCTGCTCGTGTCCTCCACACAGGTCTGAGTGGAAAGACCTCTCCGGATTAAATCTTTCCTCCTTTGATGTGTTTCAATGCCGCTGTAAGCAATAGACGCTAAATGTTAATTTAGATTTATTTGCAACATGGACGGACTTTGTCGAGGACAAAGTGAAGTAACGGCATCGAGCAGCGACTGGATAGACACTCTACTTAGTGTATCACTTCTAATCCGCCCGGACAAGATAATCAAATAAGAATGCTCGATGTCTAAATGTATTGTTGCTTGTTAAGTTTTGTTGTTTCTGGTTTTTAATTTCCCTCCTGCTCATCTCTGCCCAGCGAGGAAGTGTGCATTCTGTCGGCATCAGGCACAGCCGCCCTCTTGAATCCTCGTTACATGCGCGAAGGCTGCCTCGATGTCGGAAGCAGTGACAATAGGTAATAATAATAATAAAAAAAAAATATATATATATATATATATATATATTCAAAGTAAAACCTCAAGATTCTGTGTTAATTCAGTTTGATTGTGTCTAGTTGTAAGCGCTGACTCTCCCCTCTCGCTCCAGGTTCGAGGATCCGTCTCCTCCCAGCTGCGGCTTCTGTCACATCCCCTACGACGAGCTCAACATGCCCTTCCCTGCCCAGCTCACCTACTGCTGCCACTGCAGACGGCAGAAGGTGTCACATGCATTTTTGCCCTGTTGTGTCCCATCCCTATGAGGTTTAATCCTGTTTATTAAGACATTGGTTGAATGCTTTTCTTTTTGTTTGTTCTTTTTTTTTAGGTTCCCGATGTGCTGTTTACAACCATTGACTTGCCGGCAGAAGCAGCTGTCACTGGAAATGGCTGCCTCATCCAAGCCAGGTAGAAGGTTTATCAGCTTTTCTTCTTGTTATTGTGTGTGTGTGTGTGTGTGTGTGTGTGTGTGTGTGTGTGTGTGTGTGTGTGTGTGTGTGTGTGTGTGTGTGTGTGTGTGTGTGTGTGTGTGTGTGTGTGTGTGTGTGTGTGTGTGTGTGTGTGTTTTTTCATCAGCTTCTCATCGGGGACAGTTTTAATGCAAATACAACGCCAATAATGTTCCCAGGCTGTGTCGTCTCAAGAAGAAGGCGCAGGGGGAGGTTAATGCGACGGCCATCTCCAACCTGCTGCCCTTCATGGAGTACGAGCTGCACACGCAGCTGATGAACAAGCTGAAGCTGCGGAGCATGAACGCTCTGTTCGGCCTCAGGATCCAGATCAGCGTCGGGGAGAACATGCTGCTGGGCCTCGCTGTGAGTAACACTCTGTTGGTGCACGTCAGGGCTGTCGAAGGGCTCATGAAGTTTGAGTTGACGATGAATTGTCATATCAATAATTGCGATTTAGAATTAAATTGTCTTGGACACTAATAACGTTTTCACACCAAAATGAGCGGGTAAAAATGCTAAAAATAGGCGATTGACACCTCTCCCATTGCCAGGAGAAATGCAAAATTTTCTGGTGTGTCACATTCGACGTCAGGAACACGTCGGAAAAGGGGCGTGTCATGTTCCAGTATGATTGGGGGGAAAAAACAGTAGAGGAGACAACAACTTAAACATAAAACTGTAAAACTTGCGTGCGTGCGTGCGTGCGTGCGTGCGTGCGTGCGTGCGTGCGTGCGTGCGTGCGTGCGTGCGTGCGTGCGTGCGTGCGTGCGTGCGCGCGCGCGCGTGTGTCAGTCAATTGGTTCTGGTGTATAAGGTCGGTATGTCATGTCGTGGCACTTCCAAGCGGCGTAATCCTATCCGTGCCATAAATGTGATGCTTTTTCTTTTCCTCCCATAGTCGGCCACAGGTGTGTATCTGACAGCCTTGCCTACACCAGGTGGGATTCAGATCGCAGGGAAGACCCCCGGGGACCTCAGCAATGAGCAGCACATCTCCGCTATCCAGAAAAGAATCAACGACACCATCGCCAAGAGCAAAGAGCTCTACCACATAAACCCACCGGTGAGAGAAACCAGCGGCGGTAGCAACTGTGACAGTGACTCTGTGAAAGAATCTTTTCTTCCACCTGAGCCCCCCATGCAAACTTCACTGATATGATACCAGAGTTTTATTAGTTACAAGAAGGTCAATACAGTTTTTAAGTCTGTATTTAACACAAACATCCCAGATGTCAGACCTTCTGTCACACTTAATAACACTTAATGCAGGAAATAGCGTTGTAGAATTGACCTGCTGGCTGAGTATATATGTGGACAGCTTATTGTGTATATGTTATTTATAATGTATGGGGCTGGGTATAAAAAAATTATGCAACAATTTTCCGTTTAAATTAAATATGACCATATTCACAAATGAAATGAGATATTCAATTTCTGTATTAGACTGAATTTGTTTGTGAAATAATTTTGTACAGCACGTCAGGTGGTATATTGAAAGGTTGGTAGCGATTACATGTAGATATAGAATCTTATTGTGAGCCGATCGTGAGATCCTGATCAATACCCAGCCCCAATACTGTATGTAGATATTTAACCTAGTGGCTTTTGAGTAATTAATGCAGCACCGCATTCATATTATAATAGAATCTTGGCTGAGCACATATTTAAGTGTAAATTATCTTTTTTTCTTTTCTTCTTTTTTTTTTCTTTTTTTTGCAACATGAATTTATCCCCCTTTTTTCTCCCTGATCATTAAAGAAATTATTTGCCCTGGACCCAGAGGTGTTCCACGGCATAAACATGGTACTGAGCATGTCCAGTTTCGGCTGTGAGGCACATCTACGCATGACCAATATCTCACTCTTTTATTTATTTATTTATTTGTTTACTTATTTAACCCCAGTTTGACACCAGCTTTACTCTTTGTAACGCTCTTTTATTTTGGGGGGTTGGTGACGGGGTGCAGCGAGTGTCAAAGCCACTCGAGACTCATCTGAAGAGCAACCCACTCAAAACAATAACTCAAACCTCTGGGTCTGTCCCATGACTTTTTAATACAACCATCTACCTTTCCCACTTCAAACTCTCACCCATGTATGTTTCTGTGGTGTGTCCTTGGTGGCCCCCACTCATCCTCTTTCAGATCCATATTCCTTGTCCAGCAGCTGGTGTGTGGCTAACACTGCGGCTGATTGCGTTGTGAGATATTAACACAGTGAACTTGCTAGTTTTCGCGGTCTCACCGGAGGTGGGATGTACCACGGGAGAGCGGGGGGTGGAGCGATGTGCACTTGTGAGCGGTGTCACTTGGCTTCACTTTGCCTCGCCGTCTCTTAGCGCCTCCAGGAGCTGACGGAGGAGGCGGTGGGCTCTCCCATCCCCGAGCCGAGGCAGCGCTCCCGACTGTTACGCTCCCAATCGGAGAGCTCCGATGAGCTGTCCGAGCTGGACCTGTCGCACGGCAAGAAGGACGCCTTCGTGCTGGAGGTGGGTCGGAGGGTAGCGCCAAAAAAATGAGATGAGATAGTTTAGAAAGACAGATACAGTACAGGTCCAAAGTTTGGACACACCTACTCATTCAAGGGTTTTTCTTTGTTTTTACCATTTTCTACATTGCAGAATAATAGTGAAGGCATCAAAACTATGCAATAACACGTAAGGAATTATGTAGGAACCAAAAAGGTGTTCCTGGTGCATTCCAAGATTGTGAATCTAGAAAATTAACCGTGTCCCCAATTGTTTGTTTTAATCTTCAATGCCAATAAATGTCTCTTCAGCAATAGAAGACATGCACTATTACAATATTTATTTTATACAGCTATTATAGTGGCATAAAATAAATTAATCGCAAAAAAGTAATCGACGGCTCATGAAATATAGTGTATTTACAATAAAATAAAGATTGAAAGAAATTGATAAAATTAAGCATTGTACAATGTAGAATTCATTAATATTAATGATTATAATAAGAACAAGAAGAATAAATGGAGCAATGACAAGAGGGTCCTCTCCCCACATTCTGTAGGCTCGGACCCTAATGACAGGAGCATATTTATTTATGGGAATTCTAATGTTATGCTTTGGATCTGTGGCTGAATAACTGTCTCATTCTGTGTCAGATTGATGACACGGATGCTGTGGAGGACATCCACTCTCTGCTCACCGACGCTCCGACCCCGGCGGGTACGTACAGTTCTCTACAGCTACTGTACTCAACCAGACAACCATCAACCCAACCTTGTTGGGGTTGAGAGGGATAATCAGGGATAATGTGCTGCCAGACGCTCAGTGTCTGCAAAGAATGATTTAGTTATCTTTTTATCATCAATTCATTAAGACTACAGGGTCCTTGAGGTGCATGAAGTACTGGAATACCTCGAAAATAGCCCATTTTGCGCTGAAGTGCTTGAAATGTCCTGATAATTGAGATCACTGAAAACCTGTGATATTCTCGTAGTTTATTAAGATCGTAACGTAATAATCTTATGCCTGATTCGCTTTTAGGACATCGATTATGCCAAAGAAATGTCATTTTAATCCAGCATGGTTGGAAATAGACACTTATAATAGTAGATGACAATGACATTAATCATGTATACAGTATATAAAAATTAATAGACAATGACACAAAGATCATATTTTAATTAATAAATATCACATTGAAAGTTTATTATATCTTGCGTTATGTCCTTGAAAATGAAATTGCGCTTAAAAAAAAAAAAAGGATGAAAGTCCTTGAATTAAATTTTGTAATGCAATTCATTGTTTCCCAATATGACCGTACCTGCATTGACTATACAATGTGACTGAAAGATGATTTTGATTTATACCCCAGCACCACTGTTTGTCTCTCTAACAAGCCCTGTTCCCTTTCCAGGTTTCTACAGCTGTAACACTGAGATCATGCCTGGGATTTACAACTGGACCTCGGGGCTACAGGTCACTCTCCGAAATGACATGTCATCATAGCCCTCAAAAGCCTGATCTCCTCCTCCCAGTGTAGCTGCTCTCCAGCCTCGCTAACCTCCCTCTCTGTTGTCCAGATGTTTACCTCGGTGCGGGTCTTCAGGTTGAGCAACGTCAATCTCACCAATCAAAGCCTCAACAAGATCTTCACCGACCTCTGTGAAAACCTGCTGAAGGTACGAGCTGCTCACGACTGCAGAGTCAGATTTATTTGTTTATTAAATAGTTTTTTGTTTTTTTATTTCTGCTGTGCAAAGCATATTCCATATGAGATGTCGAAAAATGTTAAGTCTGAGGTATTATTTGGGGTGTGTGTTTCTGTAATAAAAAACGATTAAATAATGAATTATATTAAACATGAGTAATGATTAAATGTGACGATGATCGTTGATATTTCTTTGCGCTGCAGAGTTTATACTTCAAGCTGCGCTCCATGATCCCCTGCTGTCTCTGTCATCTTAACTTCACCGTGGCGGTGCCGGAGGAGGAGCTCATACAGGTGACGCAGGTTCAGCCGGAAACGCGCCTCGCTTTTGAGAGTCGCAGCCGAAAACATGGCCCTCGCTGTGCACGCCTGCTCGCTCAGACGCTCTGTGTCCCCGCTAGGTCGCAGTGACAGCGGTTGCCATGAGTTTCGATAAAGATCAGGCTCAGGAAAAGCCCGGCGACAAGGCTGTCTCCAAAGGTCAGTTTGGACGCAGCTCGGCGGCTTGAAACGGGGATGGTGATAAATAAGTTGTTTCGTTGTACGAAGGTTTTTTTTTTTTTAAACCGTAGCTCTTACTTTCGATAACTGGGATTCGCTTCATCTCCATCACAGGTGGCGAAGCCGAGGAGCAGCTGCAGTTTCCTCTTGAGCTTTGTGCAGAGTCATCTTCTACCAATAACTACCCACCAGCCAAAATCTCAGGTACCCCTCCGTCCCCTGGCGCTGCTCGTCTGTCCTCATCCCCCCTTCATACTCCTTCACTAACAGGAAGTGCCTCTTCCCCCATAGCCACCTCAGGCACTGTATCGTTATTCACTCCGGCTGCAAAACTCTGCCAAAACCACCTGCTAATGGTGTCTCCAGCAGGTAAACAGGGCTGACTCCTACACCAGTGTTGTGCCGTAATACAAGGGTGTCCAACTCCTTAAGTTAACTCATACAGTTGGAATCAAGCCTATTCAATTACTTATGTTTTATTTTTCTTCTTCTTATTATTTTTTATTTTTTTCAACCTGCTCTCACGTCATGTCTTCACCATAACTTCAACAGGTTTCATTTTATGAATTTTGTTTCATTTTTGAACAAGATTGGGCAAAAGTTAAAACAAACAAAAAAATAAAAAAATTCTGTTTCTCCAAATCAGGTGCAGTAGCTGAAGTTGACAAAAGTAAAGTATATAAAATCATAATTCGACACCCCTGCATTAATGCATTTAGATGTTCCTTCCGGGAGCACAGATTCCTGTGGTGTAAGGATGGCTGTTGGTGCTGTTTTGGAAGGAATACGTTTTTAAGCGTGGCAGCCGTCCTTCCACATTCCACACCCACATTAGTCAGGGCCTGGACACAGGAGCTAGCCCCCCTAGCGACACTGTGTGTGTGATGTGTATGTGTGTCCATTTCCCATTTTTGAGCTATTTACATATATTTGACAATTTAATTTTGATTTAATTTTGTTTTTATTCTTTAATCCTCCCATTAATTAATTAATTAATTAATTAATTTTAAAAGTTATTTGTTTGTTTAATCATCTATTTATTTATTCTATTTTATCATGTATTGATTAAAAAATTCTGACGGTTACGATGAATGGTCTGCAGTGTAACGCACCAAGTTTATGTACCTGGTGGAATATCCTGATTCTCACTTCATAATGTGTGTATGTGTGTGTGTGTGTGTGTGTGTGTGTGTGTGTGTGTGTGTGTCTGTGTCTTTCTGCCTGTCTGTCTGTCTGTCTCTCTGTCTTTCTCTCTCTCTCAGGGGTCCCGGAGTGTGCCAACATCTCATCCAGAGGTGAGCCCCCCCCCCACCATGACTTACTATACAGCCCTGTTTTGATTTCTCATCCTTATGTCTCTGGGATAAGTGACCTGCACCACCTCCGAACCTCATCCTCTTATGTTCTTTTTCTTCTTTTGTTCATGTTTTATTATTATTATTCTTTTTTGTTGGTTTGTTTGTCGTCTTGTGTTGTTTCTTTCCTTTGTTGTGCGTATGTGCGCTCTCGTGTTGCGCGCGTGTGTGTGTGTGTGTGTGTGTGTGTGTGCGCGTGTGTGTGTGTGTTCTCTCCAGCTCCTTCCGTTGATTACGGTTCCTTTGCAGACAGATGCAGCACCTGGCTAGAGCTGCTTAGGCTGAAAGCTCACACCATAAGACGAGGATCAGTTAAGACAAGTAGGAGGACACAGTCTCTAGCACACTCTGGTGACCAACCATGACAATACAATCAAGTCTCTCTCTCTCTCTCACACACACACACACACACACACACACACACACACACACACACACACACACACACAAACACAGACACACACACGCTCTGTCTCATAGCAACACTCAGACACCCCTCCCTGCATGCCGCTGAGGGGGTGGGCGTGGCATCCTAAATCCAGCGCCAGCTTATTAGCTCGAGTGTGAAAGTTGACGTAGGGATCCCTAGAGCAGGGAATTTGATTTTCCCCACCCGCTGTGACAGACTGTCACTCGCTGATGACACGTGAAGGAATTGGACTGGAAATGTGGCTCAACCCGTCGGGATCACGTCGTCTCCACCATGAAAGTCATTTCAGAATCCTCAAACATGAAAGCAAGTGTATTCTGATTCATACCGTGGGCTCATTATTTTTGTGATAATGACCAGCTGTCTGTACATTATCACACTTGTTACACAGCTAATTTCTCAATAAGTAATACATTGAGACGGAATAGTGATTTGAAATGATTTTAGAGCGGGTGTGGCTGCTTGAAGAGCTTCGGCAAAGAGAATAGTCGACGACAGCGTAGATAACTATTCGGAGGAAGAAAAATGTTGCCCGACGTAAAACGAACATATCTCCTGTTACAGTGGTACCTCGACTTACGACTGTAATTGGTTCTATAAGAACGGTCGTATGTTAAAACAGTCGTATGTCCAAGCAATTTTTCCCATATAAATGATGAAATCATGAGGGGTGAAAATAAACAACATACACAGAATAAACACAGTAAATATGAAAAAAATATCCATAAGCCACAAACTACGTGCACACACCATGTAGGTCGCCCGCTGACTGGCTGCTGACTGACTGCTGACTGACTGCTGACTGACTGCTGACTGACTGCTGACTGGCTGCTGACTGACTGCTGACTGGCTGCTGACTGGCTGCTGACTGGCTGCTGACTGGCCGCCCACACGCCAACTGCAAATTTCCACGGTTGTATCTTGGAGCAGTCGGTCGCGAGTAGATACAAATTTTCGCGACTATCGCTGCTCGTATCTTGGATTAGTCGTAAGTAGATGCAGTCGTAAGTGGAGGGACCACTGTACTAATGTGAAATCGGACACATCTGCGTTCGTCTCTTCAAGTCTTATATCGTAGTTTCTGTGCAGCACCCCTCGCTAGTGTTAGCATGAGCCCGGTAGCGCTGTGGTGCAAGGGACAGGAATCCAGACAGAGACTCGGTTGCCATGACAACGGTCAATATTTACAGAAAGCGTGCGCCGTCCAGAAAAACCGACCGCTCACGGGCGCCGTCGACCAATCGGAATGGAGCATTCCACGGAGCCGTGTAATAAGTAGTCATTCATCTCTCTGGAAGCTAAAACAAAGCCCTGCTGAATCCACGACGCGGTGCTGAAGCCAACGCCGCGTTTTTGATCACGTGGCGGTTGAAGCCCAAGCGGCGGCGACGACCCGGCAGCCGCGGCTGGAAACATCTTTCACACTCTCGCTCGTGTCCATGTGCCAGCACAGCTGCTCGTTGCCCCCCCCGCCCCCCAAAAGGCAAATAGACTGTTCACACCAGTAAACACACACAGCTGTGCCCAGGTCTCTCTGTCTGTCTGCAGACACTGTCTGTCCGTCTTGACTGCATGAAGTGCATGGCAGAGCAGTTATTTTGGGTTTTTTTTAATTCACTGACGTCGCGGTCGCTCTGTTGCACGTTGACTCACAAACGTGTGTTGATACGACAGCCGTGGTGTTGGTGGTGTCGTCGTCGTCGTCGTCCTGCAAAGGTGTGGCGCTTCACACGGGCTCTGTTTTGGATTCCGACACCACCATACAGTTCTTCCCCGCTTCATAGTTCATTTGGTGTTATTTAGGAAGGTTCCCACACCCCCATCTCCCCTCGGCGTCTCCGCTCCCTCTCTCCCCGCCTCTCACCGTCCTCCCTGTCTCGCACCTCCCCCCGGCGCCGTCTCGCCTCCTGCAGTCTCGTCGTCGGAGCGCTGCAGCCCGCTGCCCGAGGGCCGCTCGCGCTCGCTGCGCTCCAACCGCTCCTTCGGCGGCGGCTCGGTCACCGTGGTGAAGATGACGCCGCTCTCCTTCCTCCCCGGGACGCGCATCATCAAGTACCTCGGCATCATCAACATGTTCTTCATCCGGGAGACCACGTCGCTGCGGGAGGTAGGCCACGCCCAGGGAGCTGTGGGAGCAAGACCTAGGAAAGCCCGTCCGGCGGCTTTTTGTCGCCGGGAGGCGGCGCCGCGGCGCTCTTCTGTCTGGTGTCTCCCAATCAGAAAGCTGCTCAAACTCCAGCAAAGAACAAGGAAGCTAGAAACACCTCAGGGCAAGTCTCGTGGCTGCGCTGCCTTCCAGTAGGGATGTAAGGGTATCAAATTTCACAGTACGGTACGGTATCTACCGAAATAGCGCGGTAGACGGTATTTCACGGTATTCATTTCCCCCCCTTGGTTTTCTGTATATCCAATTAAAAAATTGTTTGTGTAAAAAAAATAATAATAATTTAAATAAAATTTAAAAAAAAAACACAAACATGGGAAAGCCTGACGCAGGGGAGGGCTCTGATATTCACACATCCACTGCTTTGCGCCAATATTACGACACGCCGCTCCACGTGACGTGTGAGCGCGTGGTAACAAGTGTAAACAAAGATGGAGGGACGCGGCGCTTTGGGAGGTGACTCGTCAGACTGATCATTACAACATTTGGCATGAGGTGAATTAAAGTTTACATCTTCAACCTTGCAGCATAAATGTACACCCGGCACGGTGCCGGGGGGGGGCGGGGGGGGGCTTCCGGCTCAGAGCCGTGGTGGGTTGATGCCGCGGTGTAGCGTCACAGCACTACCTTCCAGCGCGTCACAGAGTTGATTTGAAGACGCCGCTCGTCGTCTGCGAATCCCTCTGCGGCTCCGACCGTGAGAGCCCGTCGCCCTGAGCGAGCCTCACTGTGCCTGGGGGGAAGACAGCAGACAGAAGCAGGGTGTAGTGAGCTCTGCATGCCATGTCAGAGGACGCGTCCGTTTCCCCCCTGCGTGAGCCGCGGACAGGCCCACGTTGCCCTTTTGAGTGTTTTTTTTATTTTTTTTATTTTTTTGGTTTTCTTATTTCACCGTAGGAGGGCGGCGTGAGCGGCTTCCTCCACTCGTTCATCGCGGAGGTGTTCGCAATGGTGCGAGCTCACGTCGCGGCGCTAGGCGGCAACGCCGTGGTCTCCTACAGCATGAAGGAGTGTGTGTTCATGGAAAACCCCAACAAGAATCAGGTAGGCACGCCATCAAAGCGTGTTTTAACGGTCATACATGTGCGATGGCCGCGGTTGTTTCCCTGATGCCGCTCTCGCCCCTCAAGGCTCAGTGTCTCATCAACGTGAGCGGCGACGCCGTCGTCTTTGTCCACGACGCGGAGCAGGAGGCCACGCCCCCTCTGGCCAACAGCAGACAGACCTGCGGCGCCGCGGACGGCACCACCTGACACGCGCACACACGCACACACGCACACACACACACACACACACACACCCTGAACTAAAGGAATGCACATTCACACTCTTACCCCTGCACACTCTCGGAGTCGCGCCGTCCTAATCCCGAAATACAATATGATTAATTTCTGCCTTAATGATCTCTCCAAAAAGTTCCAAAGGTCAGGACTGAAGTATTTTGGACAATGTGTCACCAAGGAGACACGGTTTCTTCTTTGGCTTTTTCAGGTTTTTGAAGATGCATTTGTGTAGATGCACTGGGGCGTGTGCGTGCGTGCATGTGTGTGAATTCAGCCGTCAAAGTAACTTTTGCCTCTGTATTAAATGCGTCCATAAAAGGCCCCAAAGTTCGAATGCCATATACATAGTTTTTTTTTTCTGTGGGTGGCGTCGGTGTTTGTTTTATCGGCGATGTTTTAGGCAGCTTTAACAGCTCTTTGTCCATCCAACTACGAGTCACCAAATTGGCGAGCTGAAAGGGACTCAGGTGTGCTCTTTGATAGAGGATTTAAATCTGACATTTTTGTAGTGTTGACTCTATTTTATGGTCTGATTCACAGATGAAAGAAAACTGACAAATCCATGCCGCCATTTTACTACTATTACTTCACAATTAATCGCTCGGCAACATTGTGGACTTGAATGGCCGTCTAACTCCCGACAACTGACGCTAACAGCGGAAAGTCAGTGGTAGACATGCGGTTTGTTTTTATGTAAACCTGCCATTATGTTGCTCGCTCATTACTTGACATAAGATCACTTGTAGAAATTTGATTTATTTTTTATAGTTGTCTACTTTCCACTACAATGGAATGATATTCATGCCTTTATTCACCCATGTCTGGAATAAATGGGTGGAGGGGTTTAAGTGGAGCAAATATAGTCTTAGCCATGTAATATTGCCTTTATGTTGTGTACCACCAGAATTAATTATTTCGTAGAGTAATAAACTGAAGATGACCCTGCGGCGGGAGGAGTAAAAACCGGCTGATTTTAGGTGCACATTTCACCTCTCTGTGTAGTCAGGACTTGCATCTTCAGGATCCAATCATCTCTCCCAAATCAGACTTGAACTAGAAGGGCGAACATGGAAACGGCAGCATATATTGGTGTCTAAATTTCCCGTGTTCCGACTGACTGCGCTGTCGTATACTACTGAACTGTCCACCTGTCAACATTTATCTACAATGCTGGAAAGATATACGACAACATCTTCTAGTGTAGGTGCCACGAGAAAATGTTTTTGTTTAAAAAAAAAAAATAATAATAAAATAAGTAAAGTAAAATAAAATCATAGTATTTTTGTTACATGAAATTATATTGGTGAACTTACTGCTCATTTTGCATGTGCAATGAAGTCCTAATATTTTGACTCATATTGTGTCAGTACTCTAGTAGCGGTACTCTGATCTATTATACCAGTTTGTGATCAGTATCTTATCTTTGTTTTCAAAACTTGAATGTACATACTTTAGACCCTGTTGCTTTGTGTCTAACAGCATGCGGATTACAGACCTACTATTATTGCCATGATTTGGTATCGTTGCCTCAAGTCTTGCACAATAAATTCATTTGAAACCACATGATTTGTCCTGTTGTAATTACTAATCACATACAACAAATATAACTATATAACCAATTAACTAATATAACTAACTAATCCTAATTCCATTAAGTGCCAACAACGACCAGGGATATGGATTATGTGGTGAGATGGCCCCGCGGAAGTGCAAAAATTAGGCTACGCGGAGGCCCGTGGAGCGTAGCACGGCCGCTAGGTGGCGCCACTGTTCAAGTTCAACAAACAACAGGCGGCTGGCTGACGGTGGCTAACGCTAACTGCTGCTCCGCTCTCGTTTTATACGCAGGCGCTTCAAATGTTGGGATCACTTCAGACGATGGCGACGCAACGTAAAGTTCCTAAATCCAGACCGAGCAGACACCGTCATGACGTCCGCCATCAAACGCAACCCCTTGGCGCGCTACCCCGTCGCTAGGCAACGGACCAACCCTGCAACGGCGTTCCGCAGCCGATGTGCGCTGGGACCTTTCAAGCTCCAAGTTATTGATGGGAATTTAAAAGTGGAATCTCTTACTAAAAATGAGATAAATTATGTATTTCACCAGCTGTTTTGTGTGTGTGGGGGGGGGGGGGGGTGGTGTTCTGGTAAATACTGTACGGTCATGGCCGCTCGTGACCATGAGCGGGTGAAAGCCGCTCAGACGCGTGGGAGCGAGCGGGCGCATTTCCCACGGGCCTCGAACGCAGCATCGGCGTCAGCGCACCGGGCGCCACGTGTCGCCCCCCCCGCGCTCTCTCCCGGTCACGTGGCGGACGTGACCGCCGGGCGTCCCACGGAGCGAGTCGCGCGCGGAGGAGCTCCCCCCGCCCCGGTGCCCGCAGGGTCGTGCGGCCGCGAGCGAGCGCCAACCATGGGCTACATCGCGTTGCCACGGCGCCTCTTCCTCTGGAGCATGGCGACCATTTACCTGTTCGCCTTCGTCTCCCTCTACGTCCAACTACCGGGTAAGCGTTAGCGTTAGCGTCCGGAGTCCCGGGGCGTGCGGCCCGTCAGCCCCCCACCTCTTCGGCGGCGCGCTGCGTCGGGAATGCTCCCCGTTCCGCAGGCGGACGAACTCGTGTCGGAAAGCGGTCGTCCGCCAAAAGCCGGTGGGTGGGCTTCAATCTTTAAGACACAACATTTGATGAGCCGCAGCCAGTCATTCAGGCTGAAAACAACCCTCCCGTCGCAAGGTAGGAGCCGCGGTCACTTTTTTTTGCCAAACTGCGTGTTACTGGTTTTGGCCCTCTTTTGAAAATGCGCTCCAACGGGTAAAGAGGACTGGGCCGGGCCACGGTCTGTCAGGAGCGGGACCCCCGTGACTGAAACCAAGTGATGGCGTTTTATGGCGCAAATAATCCTTCAGTGACCAGGTAGATGTTGTGATCGCTTTTTTGCACCACACCTGCCGACAGGTGAAAGAGTCGGTGCATCCTCCACACACACACACACACACACACACACACTGAAAACAACCACGGGGACTAAATGAGTAAGTCGGACGCGCCGAGATATGTGGCGTCACTCCTGCTGGATGCGGCCTGTTTCCAATTTCACCTTCATCACACATGTGCGTCCTTTCTTTAAGTGACGAGAGGCCGCATGCCTGTGCCAAAAGACAACACACATTTTCGAGAAAATTGAGCAAAATGAATTTCCGGGGTCCCCGGTTCTTCAGCCTAAATAAACAAATGCGAGAGAATTGAATCGTCCTTGTGAGTCTTTGAGTGACGTCGAGAGGAGACTCTGCAAAAAGAGCTGAAACTTTCAACACTATTGACATTGTTTGGTTATTTCCCATTGTTTTCCTCAAATGTCCTCCCCTCATTTACTCTGCACACTGTTGCAGAGGATGGATCATGTCTATCTTCTTTTCTTTTTTCCGGTGAAGTAATGGCAGATGTGAAACACAGAAATGGCAGTTTCGTACACCCTTTTTATTGTGTAAACAACCCATCCAACCACCCACTCCCTAAATACAAAGATAATGTTAATACAAAAACGCAGATGATAATGTACAGCAATATGTACAGGATTGATTATAATACAATTAAAAAGAAAATTAAATAAATAATAATAAAACAGAACGGTCTCCGGTCCAGGTTTTGATGGTCGGTGCATTTTAAGCAGTTCTAAGTTAAACAAATGTCTTTGATTGGATTCTGAGGCCATTCAAACCAAACACACATTTGAAGAAACGTTGAGTCCTGAGGGAGGACAGGTTAACTATTGAAATGGGACACAAAAGGCTAGCACTTTTGTAAAGAATTTCTCGCTTACCCCTCTCAGTGTAAACTTTCTAATTTTATAGATGAGATCATATCTGTTGGCCAGGCAGAGAGTGGGGGGGGGGGGCATTTCCAGGCTAGAAGTGGTGCAAAAGCAATCATGTCCGTCTCGTTTGAACTGCACCTAAGGGTTTCGGCTGGCACTCCAAAAATGGCTGGCAAGGGACGAGGCTGTATTGTGGTGTTTGTGATTTTTGAGAATACATCAAATATTGAGGACCAGTAAGATCTAAGCCTTGGGCCGGACCAAAACACGTGTGAGAGATCAGCCCGTGAACCCCCGCAGCGGCTGCAATTAGGATGAGTCAGGGTCGATTTCAGATAGTCCTGCCTTTAGTAAAGTGAACTCTGTGAACCACCTTAGGTTGTATTAGACAAGAGTCGAGCGCAAGATGAGGAAGGATTTATTCTGCTCAATGCTCTTACCCGCCGGTCTTGTGAAGCTCCACCTTCCAGTTCCTCCTCCCATGTTGACCTTGTCTCAGAGACATTGCCTTTATTTAAAGACATGGTGTTTAGGTAAGTTTCACAGATGAGTCCCTTCTGAGTCGGGGAAGGTTTTAAAAGCCCCTCCAGCAATGAGTGTGGAGGGGGCCTGGGGAATGTATCAGATAGAGTGCATTCTACGTGGTGGACCTGGCAATAACGAAATAAATTTGAGCGGTAAATCACATTTAGGACAAAGAGTTGAAATCGTAGAAAGTGTCACCATTTATACAAGTCCTTGAAGCAGTTGATCCCCTGTCTACCCAAGCGAGCACTAGCAGAATCTGACGTGGAGGGGACAAAAAGGTGGTTGTTGCTAATTGGTCCTGAGATAGAGGCAGAGTGGAATTTGAAAAGGGCGACGCAACTGTATCCAGATCTTTAAAGTCAACAAAACAACAGGGTTTAAAGAGTTTGCTGACGATGCGGCGGCCCCAGAGCCAGTCTCAGATTAGCACTATAGTTGGGATACAATGAAATCTCGTGCCCGGGGAAGCGTAGGTCGTCCCTTCTTTTAGCAAAAACATGTTCTTTGTCCTGGTAATGGTGGAAAAGCACGATGAGCGCCCTGGGTCTGGTGTTGTTTCCCCCGGCGGCGTGTGATCTCCCCAGCCTGTGTGCGCGCGTGCCAGTGTGAGCGGTGCGGAGGGCGGGGGCATCGGCTCCAAAAGCATCCACAAATAACTCCGGTCATGAACTAAACTGGGCCGGAGCCTTCCCTGTTTTCAGGAACGCCGATCGCTCTCAAATATGCTCAGCGTGAACGGTTCTCCGAGTCGTCCACATTGTCGGCAGGCAGAGTACTCTCTGAAGGAGGTTTGGCGCGCGTGGCCTCCAGCTCTGCTATCCGGTGACTGTATTCAGATCAGTCCGGTTTCCACCTCTGCGATGCGTCGGCCATGTAGTTCCATGCTGGACTGTACTGCACCCGAGGACGCGTTGACGGGTGCCGGGGTCCAGTTTCGCAGAGAAGTTACCGTAGCCGTCGTGTGGCTGAGTAGAGCTGACCGGAGAGTTCCTAAGTCACTGGGCAGTCTGGTAGTGCTCGCTGGTTGGCAAGCGACAGTTCCACTCGACATTTTATCAGCTTTCTTTGACATTCCTGCCATACCGTCAAGCGTAGTGTTGTCTTTGTCCGTACGTTCCAAATGTGAAGTTATAAACTGCCGTTAACTCGCCCCATGTTTTTGAATTCAAAGCAAAATGTGCGCGAGCCACGTTTCTGACAACTACCCCATCTTCATGCTCAACCGAAAGTGGGATCATGCGTTTCTATAGCGCCACGGTCATTTATGATGTGGAAGAGAGCTGGGTGACTGCAGGTTTTGTCAAAATGAGTCAAGTTCTTCTGCATCAGTCTGACGCCTGTTCTACTTCCAGAAATCCAAGAAAATCCTTGTATTTACATGTCTGGAGGTCCGTGGAACCTAATCGTATCTTTCTGTCTGACCTAAAGGAAACTATTCACAGAATTATCTGGGTCGTAACCTACTCTATTTCTACCTAATACTTGCATTCGACAGCACCAAATATATAGAAATGACCTTTGTACTTACCTGCAATAATTGAATAAGAGAGATGATCTGCTCCGGAATCTCTTGAATTTTGTAAATATTAGTCTTTAAAAGTATTAAATGTAAATCTGATACCTGCAGACACCCTGTTTATAAAAGGTCAACGGTCATAGGTGTATTTTCCTTCAATTGAAAAACATTCAAAACAGAGATTATTTTGTCCAGAAATCTGTCTTAAATTTTATACATTTTAAAGAAATGTAACTGATACCCGCAGCCCCTCTGTTACTGACAATGAACAGAAAACTTCTGCTCAGCGACATTAGGCAGTTAGACTCCACAAATGCACCAGCTTCAAGAGATATGTCCATTTCTAGGTCTCTACGGTAACGAGGGACTGTTGCCGGCTCGGTGGCAGCTGCGGTTCAGCGGCAGATCCCTGTGGGAGCAGCTCCAGTCGTCCCCCACGCTGCTGTGGTTCGGACCCAAGCTGGGCCTGGACACCCAGAACGCCATGGAGCTGCTGTGTCTGGTGGGAGCGGTGCTGAGTCTGGCCGCTACGCTGGTGGAAGCCCTCAGAGACAGCCTGGTGTTTTTCTGTCTCTGGCTTCTGTACATGTCCCTCTACCAGGTAATTTGGGACGTACTGAATGATCACTGTGTTTTTGTTTTGGTGATTTGTACATGTACTGTACACCCATCAGCCACAACTTTAAAACCAATGACAGGTGAAGTGGGTAACATTGATTGACACCTTCAGAGGTCTGGTGGAGTCCATGCCTCCACGGGTCAGAGCTGTTTTGGCAGCACGAGGGGGACCTACACAATATGAGTGGTGATTAGCGGTGGTTTTAGTGTTGTGGCTGATCGGTGTATATCGTAGTCTTACGTTTGCATGTCCTTTCATTTTTCATTTCAGGTTGGCCAGGTCTTCCTCTACTTCCAGTGGTGAGTGCTGTGGATGATATGACTAAGAGTTTGTAGGACGTTTGAGCGGTGTTCATTAAATAACAAAGGGTTGTTTTGAGGAGGACCCTTGAGGATTGTCACTTAGTGGATAGCTTGAGGTTATCACCAGTCAACGTTTACCTCAATTCATCTGCATCTCTGTTGCTATGCAGTGTAAACGCATGGGGGCTCAGTGGTTTGCACTGTTTCCTCACAGCAAGAAGGTTTTGGGTTCTCATCCACTTGCGGTCTTTGTGGAGTCTGCATGGTCACGTGGGCTTCCTTCCACCCTTAAAGATATGCATGTCAAGTTCACACTCCTACCAAAGCTCTTGCCCGTGGCATCGTTTCTGAAGCTGGACTTGGTCTCCGGGCTATGGCTGCCCACCGCGCCTAAATATTTACGATGGGTCAAATGCGGGGGTGGGGTCGGCGTAAAGAAAAGTAGCAAGAGCTGTTGACGTATTCTTACTTTGCTTTACACAGGGACAGTCTGCTGCTGGAGGCGGGGTTCCTCTGCATCCTCATCGCTCCACTGACGCTGGTCAGGGGCTCGACGGGCGTCCGAGAGCACGACCGCGTGACCTTCTGGCTGGCCCGCTGGCTGCTCTTCAGACTCATGTTTGCCTCCGGGGTGGTGAAACTCACCTCCCGCTGCCCCACGTGGTGGGGCCTCACAGGTAAATGCACATCTACTCACGGGGGGTTGACGTGTTTGTGGCAGCGTCTTTTTGGGGCTTTGCAGACACGATGACATGAGATATTTGACAGAACGCTTGTACCGTGTCATTTGTTTCCCCTCCTTGAATTAAATCAAACGGATTGGGCTGGGTTCCAAACGCAGGTGGAGAGCTTACCCTTGTGCTTTATCACTATCTTTGTCCTCCATTACTTCCTTGATAATGAATTGGAGGTTTCAGGGTTTTCCTCATAAAGGTGCCATGGCTGAACAAATCCTGAACCTCATGTACATTATAGTTTAACTATACCACAAATACAACCATTGAACTGTGTTGTTTTTTTTTGTTTGTTTGTTTGTTTTTTTCAGCCCTGACGTATCACTACGAGACCCAGTGCATCCCAACACCGCTGGCCTGGTTTGCCCATCAGTTGCCAGTGTGGTGGCAGAAGTTAAGTGTGGTTGGGACGTTCATCATAGAAATTCCCATACCCTTCCTCTTCTTCAGCCCGCTGCGCAGGCTCCGAATTGGGGCCTTCTACATGCAGGTTTGTCTTGGTTTCTTTGGCGGTGATCCTTGCAGAAATTGTACTTTGTCTGAGCCATATTTTGTGCCATATCTGTAGGTGTTGATTGTTGTTGTTTTTTCTCCTGGGGGTGGCAGGTGCTTCTCCAAGTCTTCATCATCTCTTCGGGCAACTACAACTTCTTCAACCTCCTGACCCTGGCCCTATGTCTGTCTCTGCTGGATGACCAGCACGTACGCTTCTGGCTGGGCAAGGCAGAGAAAACCAAAGACAATGGTACGAGATATGGTTTTGACATCGGCATGTACAACTGTGACACTTCGAATGCTGTGATCTTGACAAATCAATCCAGTGAGTAACGTCACCAGTGTTTCTCGCACATAAGATTTGGAGATGCATTTAGTTGTTCCGTTTTTATTTTATTTTTTTATCCATCCGCCAAAAAAAGTTCAGAAGGTAGCTGCATTTAAAACAACTACGACTTTGTTTGAGGTTTTAAACTGCAGTTGTGGTTCAAGCCCGGTTGGCCTCCACTCACTTGACATCCGATGACGATCCAGGGTATTTCCGGCTTGGATAACCGATGTGTGCATCTGCCGTCTGCTCCTGTCCCTCCTCAGGTTCTAAGCTGTGTTCCCTGCTGGAGGCGGCGGTCTGGTCTGGTATTATATTTGCAGCGATTGTCTGCTTTGACCTACAGCTGGACTGGGGGAAGAAAAGCATCTCTTCCAGGACAGGTGTGTGCCAATCTCTCAATACGTGTGTATTCATGTTGTTTACTCTTTTAATTTATATATTCTTGATGTAATGTGCTGTGCAGCATTTACATACCACCAGTTTAACCAGTTCCTGAAGGCCGTCACCATCCCCTGCATCTGGATGGGTGTCCTCTCTCTGACCTGGGAGATGGTCGCTGCCATGTTCAGGTCTGATTAAGCCCTCCCTGTAATCAATCAATTAGTCATGACTTCTTGTGGGTTTCAGGCTTCCGACGTTGCGTTTTTAACAAGAGTATGAATGTGTTTTTACTGTGTTTATTCTAACCAGGTGTGCATGTGTGCACGGGTTCCTGAGGAGGTTCTGGGCTACTCTCCAGTGGACTGTTTTCTCTGCTGCTGCTGCGGCCATGTTTACTGTCAGTATTGTAAGTACATTCACTTTACTCATTTGTCTGCAATCTTTCAATGTAACAGAGATAAATAGACCACAAAGTAAAGAAAATAGAATTACAATTACAGCTCTGCAAGACCATAACCCTCTACTCGCTAGTTTGAGTTCTATCATTTTGACCATATACTAGTGGTCGACTGATTCATCGGGTTATTTGCGCATTTTGAGATAATCGCCCAATGCCTGCGCTCATGAGGCCGATAAACAAAAAATGTCTGCAGGCTAGAGTTATATCTATTTTTCTATATGTATTGATTCAGAATATTTGAAACTGTTTCAATACTAATTTCCACATTATCGATATAGCGATCGCAGCTGCTTCCTCGCTCCCTCTTCTCTCTGACAGCAAGTTGACAGACACCGCTGCAGCACCCACACCGCCCCGCCTCCTCCCACTCACTCGCTGTCTCCACTGTCTCATTCGCTCTGGTTTGTTATTGTCTTAGCTCATCAAGACGGCCAGTGCAGAGCCTCCGCGACCGGTTTTGAAAGAAAAATGCAGGAGGTGCTGTGTGGGAAATACTTCGCATTTGAGGCAGTATGTTAATCGTAACCCAGAATTTTAGTGGAGTTTCTTTATTCTGCTCCAGACAGCGCTGTGCCGTGCTAGCGTTGCCGTGGCGGTTTTCCTGTGTTTCCATTTTTTTCAAACTCTAAAACTTGAAAAAAAGTATTTTGAGCCGATCGAAAGAATCGGATCGTTCGTGTACGACATAAGAAGCAGCATGGAGCACCGGCAGCACGGACACTCCATGCTGCCGGTCCTTCGGCGACGGGGAGCAGGGAGCCTTTTGGGGCGATGCTTCAGGGGTTCCCCGCTGTGCCCCCCACGGTGCGATCCCCACACTCACAACATTTCACACTCTCCCATGCAGGGAAAAAAGTCAATAACTTCTGATTTTGGATTCTAAATGGATTGAGGCAATCCGGAATGCTGGGTTTTTGGTGCGGTGGGAGAGGGTATAATAGAAATGTATATTTGCACTAAAAAGTGAAAGTCTTTCATTTGAAGTTTGAACTGGACATTTCCATGTTAGTTAAATTTTGTGTCCAGTTACAGGTTGAATTATACAGAAACTTGGTGACCGTCCCGTATTCTGTTTTATTGGAACTCAGGGACCGTTTCATGTTCTATTATTGTTCCAAAGTGAGTAATGAACAATAATAAACACACGGTGTCAAAATCAGCAATGTCACTATTGTGGTAACTGAAAATTGCAGCAGTCGTCAGTATGTACAGCTGTCCTGTCACATGAGCGTGATCAGATCATGGACGTCATTGTCATTGACGTACAGCAGACAAACCCAATGACACCAAATGTTTGAAAGTTAGAATTCTCCAATCACAGATATAAACTCAAAATGATCGCACGACAATTTAAAATATATTTAATAATCAATGTTTTATTATCAACATACAATTGAGTGAAAATCAGATTCGGCCAAAATCAGCAGGTACTTTTTTCTTTTCTTTTTTACCTCCTCAATAGGAATCGGCCAAGAAAATTGCAATCAGTATCTCTAGCTGGTAAACATCTTTGTTAACTTAACAAGATGATGCATTTCAAGAGGTACATCCTAATGAGATGAATGTGTATACTCTATATATTCAGCCGTAGTATCTCGCATACGATGAGATGAGCCTCGTTATGAGGCGATACGCTGTGATTAACTGACGGAGTCATTTAGCTGCAGGAACTCCCAACACCAATATTGCAACCATTTAACGTTTCCTGTTCTAAAACAACCACGGTTAACTGAGCTTTTATGCAAAACACCTCTCACACGCTCAGACACTTTCCATTCCAGCTGCTCACTTATCATCATGTCGTATTTTCCCTTGTTCTAGGTTCCCTTCACCTACGTGGAGTATGACTCCAACGCCCAGCTGTGGCCTGGGGTCCGCCAGGCCTACCAGGCAGTGGACCGCTACCAGCTGTCCAACTCCTACGGCCTGTTCAGGAGGATGACTGGCGTCGGTGGCCGCCCAGAAGTGGTCATCGAGGGAAGCCATGACCAGGTCACATGGACGGTGAGCGAGGAAGTGACTGCAGAGACAAAAAGGGCTGTTGTGAATTCTGGTGTTTCTGACCGGATTAGATGCTGCCTGATCAATATATCAGTTTTATGTCCTGTGACCCTGTGTGCCTATCAAGTGACCCCATGTCGGGGTGTCGACCCCAAGGTTGAGGTCTCCTAATGCAGGTTACTGACAGTACTAGTTCAAATCCCTTCTCCTCCAGGAGATCGAGTTCATGTATAAGCCGGGGAATGTCAGTGCGCCTCCCCCTGTAGTGACTCCCCACCAGCCCAGGTTGGACTGGCAGATGTGGTTTGCGGCCCTGGGGCCCCACACGCACGCCCCGTGGTTCACCAGCCTCATGTACAGACTCCTGCAGGGCAAGAGGGACGGTGAGTACCTGCACCCTCCGACCGCGGAGGTACAGAACCCACTCGGATGAGAATATGAATCCACCCCCCGTCTGCACGTCGCAGGCGAGTACCGAAATGTTTGTGTCCTTGTATCGCTGCAGTGATCGAGCTGATTCAGTCCGATGTGACTCAGTACCCGTTCCACCAGCAGCCCCCCGCCTACCTGCGAGCCCACCGCTACAAGTACTGGTTCACGGAGCCCAAGGCTGATGGGTCAGTACGGTGTGTCTATTATATTTACATTTGTATTCATCATTTATTATTTTTTAATGTCAGTTGACTATTAATTGGCACTAATAATTGCAACAATAAATTGTCTATAATCTATTGGAGTATTATAATTTTCCTCAACTCAACTGAAACCTGCCGCATTTGCATTCTCTTTAATAACTTCTATTTAGGAACAGATAAGTTTATTCACCCACAAGGGAAATTCAGGATTTGCTATTTGTTGCAACAAATCTCACATTGGCTTAAAATTTCCCTTTTCATTTGGATGAAAACGGTTTTCCAAAATGATTCAGTATCTCAGCGACTTGGCGATTATGAAATGATTGTGACGGCTCAAGCCTGTGTGGTTTATATTGACGGTAGACGACGTGTGTTTTCCAGGTCCTACCCTGCGCGCTGGTGGAGAAAGGTCTACGTGGAGGAGTTCTATCCCACCGTGCATCTTGGCAGCTCCGTCCTGGAGAGCCTGCTCCACCACCACGGACTGAAGGTAAATAAATGGCACGGACGGATGATCACAAGCAGCACCATTTCCTAAATCCTTGTCATTTATTGTCAATATGTTTTAAATGTATTACCCACCGGTAATGCTTGTGTTAGAAGCTAGAGCTATAGAAATATATCGAAAATAACACAAAAAAATAAAACAAGGAAACCGCTCTGTAATCTGTGTCACTCTGACCGTGACCTCCCACTTCCTGTCTGCAGGACAAGTCGGTGCCCCGCCGCGTCTCCAACGCCACCGTCCCGCGGGCGGTGAGGTGGGTGCGCTCGCAGGTGAGCGGCGTCCCCGGGCCGCTGCTGCTCTGGAGCCTGTTTGCCTGCAGCGCCACCCTGTGTCTGTTCAGGGTTTTGCAGAACCCCAAGGGGGGCAGCGCCGGGCAGGAGGCCTCAGCGGAGCCCGAGCCCGGGGCCACGTCCTCCCGGGACGCCGCCGATGTCGCCGCGCTTTCAGAAGAGGAGCAGGTCGGGGAAGATTTGGACGAGGGAGTGGATGAAGTAGAAGAGGAGGATCCTGTTAAGGACGATGATGACGACGAGGATGAGTTGGCGAACAAAGAGGAGGAATTGAGAGAGAATGAGCACGACAATGCTGAGAAGAAAAAGTGAAAGTGCAGTGTTTTCAAACGGATTCTGCCCATTATCACTTCTTCTTTTACAAATGATTTGTCATAACCAAAAAGAGGTTCGTTGTCTGAATTGTACCTGCATTGTATCAGCCAGACTTAGGGGAGGGCCCCTGCCTGTATGCTTTCAGTTAATGTAAATCATTACCTCATATCAAACAATCCAGTAGAACACAGCGTTTGGGGGTTCTCTCCTCCTCTGCCCTCAGAAGACCAGAGCTCAGCTGTCACCAACGTGCTTCTATCGTCTTTAAATTCAGATCATGTCACGTCTAAAAACGAGAGGAATATTGAAAGAAACCATATGTTATTGAATGAATTCCCATAATGTTCCACTTGTCTTTGTGCATTTATAATTGTGGATATATGGTTCTGGCTTGTGTGTACTTACACCAGTGTGTTGTCTTTTAGTCAAGCTGTTGCTGCCCTTGTTTCACTGCACGTGCTGCTGAATATGTACTTATTGAGAGAGCTCTGAACCCCCCCACAATATGGCCTGAGTTTCTTTCGGCGATCACAAATAAAACATCACACACAGATGTAAAGTTTAAAGAAAAGTATATTTTTGTACCATTTAGAATAAAAGCGGTAACATTTTTGCTTTAAATTTTTTAGGTTGAAAATTATTTGTCTTGATCAATGGTGCGCGTGTGTGTGCGCGCTAGAGAGTTTTCATTACAGGTCTCGGACTTATCAATGTAAAAGTCACTTGGGAGTGATCGCTCGAATATATAAAAAAAACAAAACTCGAAAGGCCTTCCCAGTTCTTCACCACTTCAGTATTCCAGGGCAGTACTTGTCGATGAGAGACTGGTAGTAAGGCTTCAGCTTTTCAACATCCGGCAGGTCGGTGGTCTTGGTGTACAGGTCAAATTTACTGTAAAGACAATGTCAGTCCAAAAAATGGAATAAAAACCCCACCAGGCAGAAAGAGGAAGCAGAATGAGCGTGTATGAGAGAAGAGGAGACGTACTTGAACTGTTGAACCCAGGGCAGCATGCGCAGGTCCTTCTGGCTGCAGAGATGCATGTAGTCTCCCTGGGAATGCCACGGGTAGAAGGAGTGGAAGCGAATCATGTACAGGCCCTAAAGAAGAGACAAAATGGTGGAAAACGGGTGAACCAATGTGACCGTATGAGGAAAGATTGTCATTATGTAAATACATGTCTATACATTGATCATCAGGGACGGGAATGTGTATTGTATCTGTTCTTGAGGTCCTAACGACAACGATGTTGGCTGGCAGTTTTGCCTTCCACACGTCATCCAAGCAGTGTTTTCAGGGCCCTCTGGCACAGAAGATGGGGGCTTGTAAACACTAGTTTATTGTAGAGAGTTGGCCAGTTGGAATTAGCCAGCAGCAGATAGACATGTCATGACAAGGCTCCTATCCTGAGTGTGTGTGGGGATGGAGGTTTTACCTGCTGCTCGTTAGACCAACAGGTATGCAGCCACTCTGATCCCCATCACTGAGATCCAGGTCAGGTGTGGCTGCTCAAACCAGACCATCCCCACATCACAGACCCCTGACACCAAACTGAGGCCGGGGAGAATTTGTAGCCGAAGCCTACCCCCTCCCGAGCATGGGGCCTCGGGCTGCTGTGCTGGTGGGTGAAGGCTTGGCCAGATTTGGCTGTTGCGGGTGCTGCTTAGAAGGGAGGCCTGGCTGCTTGGCCGCTGGATGGTCCCGGCGGTGGCTGCTGGGCGGAAGAGCTAGCTGCAAGCTGCTACTCATGGTGGTTGTTGCGGCAGCTTCTCCCCCGGTCCTCCGTCGGACACCCTGGCTGCTGCTGCTGCCAGTCGGGAGGAAGGTTGGTGCTGGGGCCGCCCGTTGACCCGCTGGTGACTCCAGGGCGTCTTTGGGCGGCCCCCCTGGGTCCCTTCCCCGTGCCGGAGAGGCCCTGTACAGGTGCCTCTGTGGCAGTTTTGCCTGCCACACGCCACTCAAGTGGTGTTTTCAGGGCCCTCCGGCACAGAAGACAGGGGGTTGTAAACAGTTTATTGTAGAGAGTTGGCCAGTTGGAATTAGCCAGGAGCAGATAGACATGTTTAATGACAGGGCTCTTATCCTGAGTGTGTGTGGGGATGGAGGTTTTACCTGCTGCTCTTTATACCAGCAAATGAGCAACAGGTATGCAGCCACTCTGATCCCAATCACCGAACCAGGTCAGGTGTGGCTGCTCAAACCAGACCATCCCCACACCACAGTGCCACTCTGACATCAATGCTTCTGCACTGCATTGAAAACCCCTTTGGATTAGAATATCTGCTATGAATCCAGAATAATTAATTAATCAAGTCTCTTACCTCATCTGGTATTGAGCATTCATTGAACTTCATCACTCTGTAAAGATACTCTGTGGAATCAACAATGGTGGTAATTGTAAATGTGTGAACTGGCACTTTATTACAATTACGCATCATGTTTGATATTTATGTTTTATGGTTGATATTGAAAGTTGTCATGTGCTAAATTCCCCGTGATTCTATGTGACTGCTCAATGAGGAACTAACCAACACAAGGATTTTTGGACGGGTGGTTGTAGGTTTCAAATGTGGCTTGCTGACTGCTGGAAGTTCTCTTACCGTCGTGGCCCCAAGACATTAGGACATCTTCTAGCCCGCAGTTTGCTGTGTAGATTCCTAGTTCACTACTACAGCAGGAATATTACACATTAGGGAGAGTCTAGACACCGGTGCTGGAATAAAGCAGTTCATAGTGTGTGATGAAGTCATCCTACTTGTAGGCATTGTTTTTGCTGTCCGGGTTTTCTTGGAAGGTGCTGTCCCTGAACACAATGGAGTCCTGGAACTTGCATCCCACCGGAAAGGTGTCCCCGACCACAGCCCACTGCAACACAGTCCACACCGCACGGGGGCCCTCGTCACTTCTCAGGTGTCAGGCTGATATTGCAGTTATCGCAGCCTCTCGCTTGGAAATAATTCCGGTGTCTCCCACCTGCGGCTCCCCCCAAAGAGCCATGGTCTTCCCCACGTCATGAATTAGGCCCACCAAGTGGAACCAGTCTAAAGAAGAATGGAATATGAACATGAATATGTCCTTGTGTCAGCCTCCGAGGTCTCTGAAGGTGTCTACGCATGCACCTTCATCAGGATGCTCCTTGCGGATGCCCTCGGCGGTCTGGAAGGCGTGGAAGGAGTTGGGGAAATCCACGTCTGGATCGGACTCGTCTACCAGTTTGTCCAGAGACATGACGGCCTCCATCACCCCCATCTCTGCGTGGTCGCAGCTGGACCACGTGGAGTGCTGCAGGTAGGTGCACAACACGGTGCCATAACGATTTCACTCTGTATTCTAATCTATTTTTCTAATTTCTTAAAGACAACCACCACTCAAAGCTGTGTTTTCTTTATTGTTATCTCCTCCTGGAAGCCTGGCTTTGGCTGGACAGATTGTTCTGTGTAATAAACTTTTGGGGTGAGTGATGAAATGAGTCCAGCAAATGGAACGGAGTAATTCCATATTATTTTAAAATGGCTTAATAATTCTTAGAAATCCCACAAATTCCTCATCGCAGCCCCCGAGGCCTGATTTCCTCTCCCTTAGCTGACCCTTTAGAAATGTTTGTCCCTGAACGTCAGACAGGGAAACACAGCCAACCACACACACACACACACTGGAGATAACAAAGTAAAGAAAAAAAAAGGAAGTGGAAAAGGAGATGGGGTTTGTGTCAAATCTCTGTCTCTGTCTCCAATCTGTGAAATAACCCATATCAAAAGTACATATTTTGCTTCTAATCTACCTGAGATCAAAAGAAACAATCCTTTGTCAAACTTTCCACAGACTGTGCACTTTCACATGCTAACCTTGGTGTATGTTTAAGTTTCCTTCAAAAAAGAAAAGAATCTCACCTTCTGTTTGACAAAGTCCACAGTCTGGTTGGTGTGCATGAGCTTGTATGTGTTGAACACACGGTCAATCAGACTTCCTGTCTAAAACACACACACACACACACATAATAATAATAATAATAATAATAATAATAATAATAATAATAAATATAGCTGCAAGCAGCAATATGTAGGGTCTAGGGTAGTCACCCCTTTGTTAAAGTTCAATGGAAGGGTGTGCTTTCGCTCTCTGTTCCTGTTCCTGTGTTTTGTGATGCAGAAGTTCCTTCGTTCCAGCCTGGTTACAGTGATGGGACGGTGATTGCGGCTGTGGGTGGGTTTCCTGCGCCACAACTAACGGTGGTCATCATTCTGAAGTAGGGCTGCACCATTATGACTGAAATGACCATCACGATTATTTTAGTCAGTCTTCTGATCACTGTCATCATTTATGACGGTTATTCATCCATTTTAGGGAACACAATTATTTTATTGCACTCTGTAAATCAACAGAAAACTGCCTTCACAATGATAACGTATTTAATAAACCTATAAATACATAAACTGAAATGTGCAAATCTTTGAATCAAAATACACATGTAGTACTTTGGTCACGTACTATCACGTGATCTGTGTACGCCGCATGCGCGCCAGGATTTCTCCGTTGCAGCAGACGTGTGCGCCCGGCGCCATCTTGGTGAGGTGGCGACCTCAACAAGATGTTGCTCCACAAACCTGAACCGCTGATCCGGATGAAACGCGGAGGACGCCACGTGGGAGCTGCCCCGAATAGGAACCTCATTCACTTTGTCTGTGGGTTGGACGGATCCACGACACCAGAGAGTTTCGACGCGTTACACTTACACGTGCCGCCATCTTGGTGAGGACCCGATTCTTGACCAATCACTAGACTGCAACGATATCACGTGACTGTGTGCGCGCGGTAATTTGCGCAGCTTTTGGGCTGGACTCCCCAATAATAATAACAACCATAAAATACAATAAAAAGTAAAGTATAAACTAAAATAATATGACATATAATTACCAGATATAATAATAGTAGTAATAACAATAATAAAATACAATAAAAAAGTATCGTAAAAACTAAAATAATATTACATTTAATTACCAGATATAATAATAGTAATAATAACAATAATAAAATACAATAAAAAGTATCGTAAAAACTAAAATAATATTAAGTATAATAAACTAATTGTCATTGTACTGAGGTAATGAAATGCATTTTACCATCCTAGTAACTGAGGTATCTAGGAGCAGTGGGATGCCATATAGCGGCGCCCGGGGAGCAGTTAGGGGATTAAGTGTCTTGCTCAAGGACACATCAGCACACTACTTACAGTAATCTTAGAATTACTAGACGAACCCGCTCTACCTCCTGGGCAACCCCATTATTACTATTATAATTTATGCCAGCGGCTAGTTTGGCATAACCTGAACTAGAATGGAGAAGTAGGACGACTCCTTCCCTCCACTAGTCTGGGGGTCCACCTTGGGCAAGTGATAGAACCCCCTTAGCCCCCCTGCCTTGGGTCACAGGCCGGGCGAGAGGACCGGCGACCCTCGCCTGTACCCAGCCTTGAACGGACACTAGTGCCTTGGTGTCGGCTATTTTCGCACCCTCGCATCGCATCATCGCATTATTATAAGAGAGAACTAATAATAATAATAATAATAACAATAATAAACACATTTGTTAAAATCTGCAGGGGTTATTAATTAGAGAAAGAGACTTTGGGTTGAAACCGTTTGAATTAAGGAATGTTGAGCACTTACTTCGTAGTTTCTGTATTCTTCCTTGTCATTCTTCTCCGTGTTTGGCCGATACACCAGAGGTGGATCTTGACCCTGGCGTGGAACAAACACACGCACGTAAACACACGAACCAGGTCAGCGGCGCACAAGCAAAAACGAAATATGAGAAAGAAAAAAACAACCAAGAGGTCTTACGAGATGGACGACATCCATTTTGAGAGGTCGTGGACGTGCGTTTGCCGAACAGTTGGAGTCTGTTATGAGGAGGAACTGAGAACATGACAACGACACCCCGCTGCGAAGCGCCGAAGCGCCATCCAACTGCTTCTGGCCCTCATCACTTCCTGTATCTCACTCCCATGTGCGTGAAAAACAAACAAACCGGTTGAAAGCAGCGGCGTGGCGGTGTTGTTGCCCCGGCTTGCCCCGGTTTGTCCCGGTTTTTCCCGGTTTGTCCCGGTTTCACTGTCACTGACCCGGGTCCCGAAGGGGTGCGGACCCCCCCTTCCTGCGAAAAACTGAGACCCGTCCCCCTCCCGACATGATGGTGAACATCACTCCAAATGATTTGAACAATCGCGGCTCTGCGCCTCCGCCGCTCCCCCCCCCCCCGGTGTCGTGTCGAACTCCGCTTCGCCGTGAGGGTCCCGCTCCACAGTGTTTTAGGCTTAAGAACGCGGGATTTGGCCGCAGGGAGCTCTGTTGTCCGCTCTGCTCCAGCTGTTCAGGGTAAACGACGTGTATCTGATGGTTTTCTCTCCCCCGGCGAGTTCACTTTCACTTTCACAAGAAGTTGTTTAAAAAACAAAAAGCCCTCGCACATGTTTTTAGATTTGACCTTCGTGTTGGAACCAGCTCCGTTATAAGAGGGGGGAGCATCCTGAGAATGTTCCTGCCACATACTGTACCAGTCAAATACTGTTCCTGTCACATACTGTTCCTGTCAAATACTGTACCAGTCAAATACTGTTCCTGTCACATACTGTTCCTGTCACATACTGTACCTGCCACATACTGTACCTGCCACATACTGTACCTGTCACATACTGTTCCTGTCACATACTGTACCTGCCACATACTGTACCAGTCAAATACTGTTCCTGTCACATACTGTTCCTGTCAAATACTGTTCCTGTCACATACTGTACCTGTCACATACTGTACCTGTCACATACGGTTCCTGTCACATACTGTACCCGTCACATACTGTACCCGTCACATACTGCACCTGTCAAATACGGTTCCTGTCACATACTGTACCTGTCACATACTGTACCCGTCACATACTGTGCCTGTCACATACTGTACCTGTCAAATACGGTTCCTGTCACATACTGTACCTGTCACATACTGTACCTGTCACATACTGTTCCTGTCAAATACTGTACCTGTCAAATACGGTTCCTGTCACATACTGTACCTGTCACATACTGTACCTGCACCTGTGTGCAGCATGCTGAATCTCAGCGAGAAAAAAAAGTTTTGTTTTACTCCGTTTCCTTATGCAACGAAACAAGTGCCGCGCGTGACGGGGACGCGTTCTCCGTCACCCCCTCCCAACACACACAATTTAAACGATGACAATAATAATAATGACAATAACAACAATAATAATAGTAATAACAATTGGTAGTAATAATAATATTTAACTTGTTTTCAGCGCTTACATATATTAAATACTGTGTAGAGGCAAGCGGAAAAGAACGTGCACGAAGATCCCACTGGAGAAGTGGGAGTCGTCAACAACACGCACACTCGCTGTGAATCGTGTACGTGTGTGTGTGTGTGTGTGTGTGTGTGCGTGTGTGTGTGGGACAGGTGTCGTGCCAAAAAAGCGATCTTCCGCCAAAAATGTAAACCGTCAGCGGGAGCGCGCGCAGCCTGTTAAAGCTGCGTGGCTCAGGTCATAGTCGCCTACAGCTGCTGTTATCTGGATTAAACAGTCATAATGTGCAAATACACTTACGCAACTTTATGTCCATGGTGACAGCAAAGATATGTCCTTCTGAAACTTTTACATCTCTTGTGACCGAATAATCACAGCACAAAAACAGCATGTTAGTGGTTGTATTTGGCCTTTTAAAAAGGTATTTCAACAGGTAAAAAGGACTGGGTGGGCTATAGTCTTTAAAACATAACCCTCACGAAGGAAACCAAGTCATTTTGAGGCATAATTTACCTTTCAGTGATAAGGTAGATGCTGCAATATCTTTTCGGCAAGTGGAAAACTGCCACGGTGCTGTCAGGTGAACCCAAAAGCAGGACACAACCCAGGCTCAGGAGTAGGTGCAAGGATCACGGGTTTATTGCAAAACAAGCAGGGGTCAAACCAAGAGATTGGAGGCAAACTTATCAGCAGGGAACAGGCAGCGAACCAGGGTCCAAGGAGACAGAGATCCCGTGTCCAGGGAATCAGGCAGCGGTTTGGACAGAGGGCTCAGGAAACAGGTCGTGGATCCAAAGCAGTGGCAACAACACAGCAGATACAACAACGATCTGGCAAAGACCCAGTGAATGGGGAACAGGTTAAACACAGGTGGAGTGCGGCAAGGGAAGACAGGTGGTTTGGCTGCTGAACGGGATCAGGTGTGCAGTGGCAGAACCAGAGTGGCTGATAGAAGCAACCAGAGAAAGGAGGAGACAGACAGACCAGGTGGAACATAGAATCACATACCCAGGGGAGAGAAGGACAGCGAGAGAGATGGAGGGCAAGGGACTGAGAGGTAACCAGGAACAGAATAAAAACAACAAACAGGGCAGAATCCCGATGGAGAAATGCATTTTACGGGTTGTATTGCCCCCTTTAAGTGATTTAAACTGGTAAAAAGGGCTGGATTGGTTATAATCTAGGTCACAGAGCTGGTAAATAATGCAGAGTCATAAGGATAATTACATAAGACATTTCATATACATCCCATCCGTAAATCATGTTAATTATAGTCTTGTTTCCAAATATAGGCCTAAACAAGGATATTAGACATGCAATACTATAGCCTATAATCACGTAAATGTCATGCCTGATTACACTATAAACTGCGTTTCTTTGGCCACAATTTTGATTATTCGGTCACAAGAGACGTTAAAGTTTCAGAAAGACATTTTTGCTATAACCACGGACATAAAGTTATGTGTATTTGCACGTTATGACTTGCGATCCTGATAAAAGCAGCTGTAGACGTCTTCAAACTGGGTGATACAGCTTTAACAGGCTGCGTGCGATCCAGCGGATGGAAATCAGTTTTTGGCAGAAGGTCACTTTTTGGCATGACACCGACGAATGGGCGGCTCCGCTGAGTGTCCCCGTGCCTCTCCGTTACCTTATCGAACAAAACAAAAAAAAGAACGGTGCATAACGGGGACACTCTCAGACACTCTTCTTCTTCTTCAGTTTTATGGACAAAACACAACACATCTCGTTCTTCACCACTTCAGTATTCCAGGGCAGTACTTGTCGATGAGAGACTGGTAGTAAGGCTTCAGCTTTTCAACATCCGGCAGGTCGGTGGTCTTGGTGTACAGGTCAAATTTACTGTAAAGACAATGTCAGTCCAAAAAATGGAATAAAAACCCCACCAGGCAGAAAGAGGAAGCAGAATGAGCGTGTATGAGAGAAGAGGAGACGTACTTGAACTGTTGAACCCAGGGCAGCATGCGCAGGTCCTTCTGGCTGCAGAGATGCATGTAGTCTCCCTGGGAATGCCACGGGTAGAAGGAGTGGAAGCGAATCATGTACAGGCCCTAAAGAAGAGACAAAATGGTGGAAAACGGGTCCTCAAAGCCCCCCCCGGCTCCATCCAGCCCGATTCTCTGCCTTCCTAGCGGAACCACCCGGATCCCTCCGTCAGAGTCCTCACCGGTCCCGTCCTGTCCCGCTCCACCCGGTCCTCTAGCCCCGCCGGCGCGGACCTGTTCCTACCTGACCGGACCCCCTCTGGCGTCTCCACTGTGTTCCCTAATAAACCTTCTTCGTTTTACCCCGGTCTGTCTACGGTCACCTTGTCGTGCATTTGGGTCCCTCCTAGCTGCGATCCTAACAAGGGGGTTGTAAACACTAGTTTATTGTAGAGAGTTGGCCAGTTGGAATTAGCCAGCAGCAGATAGACATGTCATGACAAGGCTCCTATCCTGAGTGTGTGTGGGGATGGAGGTTTTACCTGCTGCTCGTTAGACCAACAGGTATGCAGCCACGCTGATCCCCATCACTGAGATCCAGGTCAGGTGTGGCTGCTCAAACCAGACCATCCCCACACCACAGTGCCACTCTGACTGAATGAATGCTTCTGCACTGCATTGAAAACCCCTTTGGATTAGAATATCTGCTATGAATCCAAAATATTCATTAATTAATTAATCAATTAATTAATCAAGTCTCTTACCTCATCTGGTATTGAGCATTTATTGAACTTCATCACTCTGTAAAGATACTCTGTGGAAACAACAATGGTGGTAATTGTAAATGCGTGAACTGGCACTTTATTACAATTACGCATCATGTTCGCATATATGTTTTATGGTAGATATTGAAAGTTGTCATGTGCTAAATTCCCCGTGATTCTATGTGACTGCTCAATGAGGAACTAACCAACACAAGGATTTTTGGACGGGTGGTTGTAGGTTTCAAATGTGGCTTGCTGACTGCTGGAAGTTCTCTTACCGTCGTGGCCCCAAGACATTAGGACATCTTCTAGCCCGCAGTTTGCTGTGTAGATTCCTAGTTCACTACTAAAGCAGGAATATTACAAATTAGGGAGAGTCTAGACACCGGTGCTGGAATAAAGCAGTTCATAGTGTGTGATGAAGTCATCCTACTTGTAGGCATTGTTTTTGCTGTCCGGGTTTTCTTGGAAGGTGCTGTCCCTGAACACAATGGAGTCCTGGAACTTGCATCCCACCGGAAAGGTGTCCCCGACCACAGCCCACTGCAACACAGTCCACACCGCACGGGGGCCCTCGTCACTTCTCAGGTGTCAGGCTGATATTGCAGTTATCGCAGCCTCTCGCTTGGAAATAATCCCGGTGTCTCTCACCTGCGGCTCCCCCCAAAGAGCCATGGTCTTCCCCACGTCATGAATCAGGCCCACCAAGTGGAACCAGTCTAAAGAAGAATGGAATATGAACATGAATATGTCCTTGTGTCAGCCTCCGAGGTCTCTGAAGGTGTCTACGCATGCACCTTCATCAGGATGCTCCTTGCGGATGCCCTCGGCGGTCTGGAAGGCGTGGAAGGAGTTGGGGAAATCCACGTCTGGATCGGACTCGTCTACCAGTTTGTCCAGAGACATGACGGCCTCCATCACCCCCATCTCTGCGTGGTCGCAGCTGGACCACGTGGAGTGCTGCAGGTGGGTACACGACACGGTGCCATAACGATTTCACTCTGTATTCTAATCTATTTTTCTAATTTCTTAAAGACAACCACCACTCAAAGCTGTGTTTTCTTTATTGTTATCACCTCTAATATCAAAAGAAACAATCCTTTGTCAAACTTTCCACAGACTGTGCACTTTCACATGCTAACCTTGGTGTATGTTTAAGTTTCCTTCAAAAAAGAAAAGAATCTCACCTTCTGTTTGACAAAGTCCACAGTCTGGTTGGTGTGCATGAGCTTGTATGTGTTGAACACACGGTCAATCAGACTTCCTGTCTAAAACACACATACACACATAATAATATTAATAATAATAATAATAATAATAATAATAATAATAATAATTATAACTATAGTAATAATTATCATAATAATAATCATAATAATAAATATAGCTGCAGGTAGCAATACACATGGTCCTGTTTAAACGTGTTAGGTATGTATTACAGTTTTCCAAAGTTCTATAAAACACATGCCAATTCCAAATTTAATTGAATCAATGGATGTGTTTTTTGCAAAATAGAGCGGAGTGATCATTTTGGAGGAATCATGACAACACATCAGATAATTGTTTTATTGAAAGTTTGGCCAAAACATTTGGACAGAACAAAGTATCACGTTACTTATAACGATCTCAGGACAGGTAATATCTTGGTCGCACAAAAAAAACCCATTCTTCAGAATTTCAAAGAAACAGTTTACAACTTAGACAAAGTTGTCAAATAAAACAAAATGCATAAAGATCGCCTGGTATGTAATCGTTTTTGTACGAAAACAAAGCCAGCTTCAGAAATGTAAATAAATCAGTTATTCATCTTCATTTTCTGTTTTTACGACTTTTTGGACACAATAGTAATTAAAATAATAATAATAATAATAATAATAATAATAATAATAATAATAATAATAATAACAATAACAAATTATTATTATTATTATTATTATTATTATTATTAATAATAATAATAATAATAATGATAATGATAATACAATACATAATACAATAATAATAATCAAAATCAAAACATTTGTGAACATCTGCAACGGTTATTGATTAAGGAAAGAGAGACTTTTGGTTGAAACAGAATTTGAATCAAGAAGTGTGAAGTATTTACTTCAAAATTTCTGTATTCTTCCTTATCCTTATTCTCCGTGTTTGGCCGATACACCAGAGATGGATCTTGACCCTGGCGTGGAACAAACACACACACGTAAACACACCAGCGCACAAACAAAAACGAAATATGAGAACGAAAAACAAAAACAAGAGATCTTACGAGATGGACGACATCCATTTTGAGCGGTTGAGGACGTGCTGCTGTGTCGTGTCGAGCTGGAGAACAGATGGATCCTCTTCCCCTCCCGCCGCCTGCTTTCATCCTCCCGAATGTTGGGTTCATCGCGTAAGTCGGGCTTGGACACACATTGTTTACCGTTACTGTTTAACCTTGCTCCCTCTGTCTCTCTCTCTCTTTCTCTCTCTCTCTGTCTCCCTGTCTCTCTCTCTCTCTCTCTCTGTCTCCCTCTCTCTCTCTTTCTTATCTTCCCCGTCGCCTGGGATTGGTTGTGTCGGGGGGGATGGTCAACTTTCAGCCACGCAAACACACAGGTTTTTTGTTTTTTTTTGAGGTAGCAAGCGCTCGGCGCCGACGCCTCTCGTTTGTGTTGCAGACCAGCTGCTCCAACGCCACGAAATTGAAGCTTTCTTGAGATTCTCTCTTTTTTCTTTTTTTGTGTGTGTAAAACGACACAAAAGCAACATGTGCTTTTGCCAAGGAACTTTTAAGATTCCGCCTCCCAAAGAAGTGCCTCCGCCCTGACGTCAGTCGACACTCCCTTCCTGCCCCCGAATCACCCGGACCCTCGCCTGGAGGACGCCGGAGGTGGATTTGCAGGGAAATGTTGTGCAACACAGGAACGTTCAACTTCTCCCACGCAGCAAGATGTCTTTACGTCACTTTTGCTTTTCACGGAGCATAGATACTGACCTTCACGCGAAAAGGTTCCCACCACCTTTCCACTTGACCCATTCCCCAATAATAAACCCAGCACACAGAAGTATTTTTTTTCAGTTGCTGTATTAGTGACTGGAAACATACGTTACTCAAATCTTCCATAAACAGGCCCAATCGAACTAACAAACCAAACCATACAATAATCATGTCTTATCTGCTATTGGGTCGCCATTTATACTTTTCATATTCATGGATCTACTATTTAATGATTTCATTGGTTTTGGTCAAACAAAATAACTGACTTATATATAATAGATATTTGACCTTTATTCATTTATTTTGCGTTTGAATGATGACGTGTGATTGACTAATCATTTTGTGTCTACTTGGCGTCCCCCGACTCTCATCCAAGAATATATCGTTCCAATTGAGGGCGGCGGGTGGCGGCGAGCAATGACGGGCGGCGGCGGGTGGCGGCGGCAGGCACCGCTCGTCCTGTCGGCAGAAGAGAGACGGCTGCATGGACAACTTGCTGCGAGGCCGTTT
>NC_137201.1:32073862-32076362 GCF_960531495.2 Zeus faber
ATGTACGGTGTTTATATATGTATAAGGAAAAAATAGAAGACAGCCATATTAAATAAAAAGTCAAAAATTCAAGAATGGAGACATTATCAAAGAAAGAAATCTAGAACTGTTCAGACTCTTGTGTCATGACTGTAATAGTTCACTCTGCAAACAACACATTTAGCGTATGATTTAGTTAAATGAACCAGACATTAATTTAAAAGACATTACACACATTGTGTATGTGACTGGATCAAATTCAACAGGTTATGCTGGAAATGACCTTTTAAAATCTTAAACTCGAGCGCCCTTTTTTTTTTTTTTAACTCTGAGCACCTGCTCCTGCCAGGTCTCTGCACGGGCCTGCACGCTGCTGTTCTCCCACTGTGGACTGAACTGGCAGCAATACCATGACATCAGACTTAAGATTGCGATGTCTCCGAAGGCCACCTGAGCTGAACACTAAACAGATGGTGCCGATGGTCCCACACTCAACAGTAATGACAATGGGATGTTCGTTGGGTCTGTCTGTGTGTTTACCTGAGCAGCATATGTAATTGTGTTACTTTGTGCATACATGCGTACACACACCTAAGAGTGTTCCTCTCTCGTTGCCCTCTCTCGCACGCACACACGCACACACACACACCTCCCCACATTCAGGGTGAAAGGACCACCCATGGCTGGGGCTAGAACACAGGGATCTTTGGAGGAAAAGCCACTTCAGGCATCAGGTTCCTTCCTACTTGTAGTAAATGTAGGCCCCTAATACTTTTTACTTGCCTAGTTGATACACACATGCACTGTGTGTGTGTGTGTGTGTGTGTGTGTGTGATTGTGTGTGTGTGTGTGTGTGTGTGTGTGTGTGTGTGTGTGTGTGTGTGTGTGTGTGTGTGTGTGTGTGTGTGTGTGTGTGCAGTGTGTGTGTGTGTGTGTGTGTGTGCAGTGTTTCCCAACTGTTGATTCCGAGGCTTATTCATTTATTTTTGTTAATTCTAGATTTGGGTCATAACACCATCCAACCCCCACCAGCAACCCTAAGAGAACCTATTCTTCTTGGTCGAGGTTAACGTCACTTTGATTCACTGTTTTGTAACTCACGTCGCTGCTTGTCATTGAACATGCAAATATTACTGATTAAATATCCTTCTCCCATTAAAATCTCTGTGCCGTGTGGTCAAAGTGACTGTGTATGACTTCAAATGCTAAATGTAATTTCTCATTTAATGGGAACATTACCATTTTATCTTCTTTCATGACATGACATGTATTTCACTGCAAAATCTGCCATTTGAACACCACTCCTATGAGCTTGGAACGCATACACTCGCACATAAATCTTACTCCGAACAACACTCCACCAGACCGGGGTCTGCGGGGCAGGAGGGGTGCGAGTGATTCAGTCCGACTTGCTTGGAGGACTCTTACCCCCACACCCCGCAATCTTAACTGCAACTGCCAACAGCAACATTGAGCGCTGGGGTTTTCCGGGGTGGAGGGTCAATGTGGGGCCGTGGTTGGCCGGGGGGCGGCTGGGTTCGGGTGCTGGCGGCTTGCGTCCGGTGCCAGGTGGTTTCTGGCGTGCTGCCAACCGGTGGGACAGCGGGGAGCACCGCCGGGTGCCTGCTAGGGCCCCTTAGAGGCCCCTTGCTGTCGTGGGTGTGGGTTGGCGGCTGTTGGCCTTTGCTCCCTCTCTGTGGCTTCTCTGCGGCGGCTGCCATGGGTGCTGGCGGTCGTGGAAGGCCCACATATCTGACGTCGGCAGGGGGTCCTGCGCTGAGTGCACTCGGCGACGTGAAATGGCGCGGGACCTGGACCCGGGCCCGCAGTCCGTGCATGGCGTCCGCAGCCCGGGTTCTGCACCTGCGGCTGCGTGTTGTGCCTGCATGTGGCGGTGGGTTGTACGTGTGCGCCTCGGTGGTGCAGTGTCTCCTCACGCTCTCCAGGACTGGTTTCTGCTCCCCCGGGGGGGCCGGGTGTGGGTGTCGCCCCGCGGATCTCGGGCTTCTCTGGGGGGTGGGGGGGTCGTCTGTGGTGCTCGGGGCTTTCCCGTGGTCGTGGGATGTCTGTACGGCTGCGGGACTCAAGGGCCTATTCCTCTGCTGGGAGGCGCTACGATATAATACCAACCTCATACAGCAGAACCACACACACACACACACACACACACACACACACACACACACACACACACACACACACACACACACCACCAGCACCTGCTTTGAACCCCCTCCTGGTTGCATCCTTCTCCTTTCCTCCCTCATTTACAGCCATAACTACGACAGGAAGAGGCCACGTGAACCGTTGCTGTTCCAGTTTTCCTGGACTTAATTAATTCAGTTTTATCGATACAAGTTGTCGTCTGACCTTTTATGTTTTTCCATCAACATGTACAATGTTTTGTTCTGTGTTTGGTGTTTCCCCCTCTTGGAGTAGTGATTAGTTGTTTATAGACCAAAACATGGTGAGATGGTTTTCCACAGAGGGGGGGTTGGTGGTGGTTCTGTGCTCTGCTCGT
>NC_137201.1:32081362-32093862 GCF_960531495.2 Zeus faber
TAACATTGACTTATAGTATAAAGAAATATAATATTATAAATACATATGCTACAGATTATATATTTCACAATATTAAATATTCGAAAAAATATTATACATATCGAATATTATACAAACTATACAAAAACATTGGCAAATATATTTTATTAAATTATATAAATATTAAATGTGATAACAAACGTAAACTATTATGTTTAAAAATCATAAATAAATATGTTAAATTCCAAACCTCCCAGAGGAACAACAAGGAAAACGTGGTGGTGAGCCGCACCTTGGTGGGTGAGGGTGATCCACGGAGCGCAGGGGCAGCGCCCTGGACCGCAGCTCCGCGGGCACGACGATGATGCTCAGGACGAGGCACATCCACGCCGGGTGGGGTGGACGCATGGCGGGTCTGGGTCCCGGTCTGGGAAGGTGAACCCACTATAAAAACATCTGGAGTGAGGCGACTGCCAAGGAATCCCAATGAATCCTAGTGAATTGGATGATTAAGAAATTATGATTAAAAAAAATAATAATAATAAAAAAATCAAGTACAGAATAAATATCAACTAAGAAAAAAAAAAGGTATTAGTTATTTAGCGACTGTGACAATTCAGTACACTTTATTTGGTCACTCTAGTGCCTCTCGTTGATAATTCCCCCCAAAAAAGACGCGCACTCAGAGCTGCGGCGCGCATGGTGCTCGCCTGAGGAGCGACTGGCGTCCCAGAGCAGTGGCGTTTATAAAGCCTGATGGAGGCTGCGTGGGTGTGGGTGTGGGTGTGGGTCACCGTCTCCTCCACTCACTAATGAAATATACATCTCTGCTAATCCTCAAGGACGCTGTTCATTTGAGGTCATCTGTTGTTATTGTTGTTGTTATTGTTACTATTTCCTTTATTCCCATCAACACATAATGTTAATAAGCGTGACCTTATCAGGACTTGAAAGGGCCTTTTAACCTATTTACTAACGTTTATTATAAGGAGCTTCATATAAAGCGTCACCCATTTCATGAACATATTAAATCTTCCTGTTGGTGCTACAGGCCTAGGCAGAGACACGCTCAGGAATGGGCTACTTTTTTGGGGGATTGCACCACAAAAATGTCCAAATTTGAACAAAGCAGTATTTCAAGCAGAACCATCTGACACAATGACATGCAGTCAGCGGCTGCCGTTGGTTAGACCTTGAAATGTGGAGTAAGATTAGAGAGCATTGCTTATAATCGTTACCCATAAATAATTAGCTTCTGATATTGCTCGGCCGATAAGGCTAAGCGGGGATTGTGGAGGTGTTGTGAGATTGCAATGTCTCTGTTGAAAAAGCTTAGTTTAGGCTTTTGCTAATGCAGGTTGGTTCAGGAGGAAAAAAAAAAAAAAAAAAGGTTTCGGCTGTTTCTTTTTTTTGTTTTGTTTTTCTTGACATGATATAGAACATTTCAATCCAGGTTCATGCTTGTGTGCCCTTTATAAAAGTTGACATTCTGTCCTGCGACTGTCTGTTTTGACACCTGTAAAAATAAATGAACAAATAAATAAATAAATAAATAAATAAATAAATAAATAAAAAACCCACAAAAGTTGACATTTAGCTTTGCAGAAAATGCTTATAAAAGCAAACCAGATGTGTCAGTTGATATAATTGACAGTTGTGTACTTTATGTCACTACATTTTAGTTGCAACCATGTACACAGCATTGTGAATCTGTTCCGTTTGCCAGTTAAATATTCAACAAATAATATACTGTATGTTGTAGGTGACCTTTGCATGTGTACCCATGTTTTGTACCCTGCATGGTAAATTTGATAAGATGTTTAATGGGGATGAAATGGAAACCTCACATATCCAGACAGAACTGATCCTGCATACTGCAGAGTTTTGCAGGTAATGCAATGTTTTAAGACAATTGACTTCAGCGATTACAGAGTTTGCCTAAGTAAATTAATAAGTATAAGTGAGTTAAGTAATTAAGTATTTAAGTACACAACTAAGCACATGTATAATTAAGTAAGTAGTTCATTATTTATATCGCATTTCATAACCTTTTACAATGCTTTTTTTTTTTTTGTTATGCTTTAGGAAGGCCATGCAAACAAAAAATAAGTTTGAGGTGAAGTACCAGTGAGAAATGAGCCGCATCTGGTGATAAGACACTGAAATCTAAACAAGAATCTAATTCTAAGACAAACTAACACAAGCAGTATTAAAAAGCCTCCAGAAAGAATCCATATCTCCAGACACTGATATTCTCATTAGTCATGAGAATATTAGTGTCTCGAGCTGATGGAGAAAAAAAAAATAGAAGAACGCTCTGAATGTGGAGGTGACTCCAGTGTTAATTAAAGTGGTGGGTGGGTGTGTGTGTGTGTGTGTGTGTGTGTGTGACTCAGCACTTTGTTGTATTACCCCCTAAGCTGTGCTTCTAACACTGTGAGACTCCATCTCCATCCAGCTTGTGCATTAACACATCCCCTGTCTGCCCCGAGAACAGACGGCCTGTGTGCGCTGAGAGCGATCCAGCTCCCTGCCATGAAAAAGATGCTCTGGCTAGTTTTTTTTTTTTTGTTTTTTTTGTGTGAGGGGTCGTGTTCCATCCTCAGCTCTGATACGGTATGGCCCTGCCGCACACCTCAAGGGGAAATCAGAGAGGGAATTAAAAATAAAATAAGAGTCAGTAAGTGAAATCAGTGCAACACCAAACCAGACCTGGCAACCCAAATGTTGTACGTCCCCCTTGTGGCGTCACCACCCATCGCTGTAATGTCAATATCACAGATGAAGAAGGGTTTTCTGAGGCTTTTGAGGGGTACACACAATCAAAAGTACTGCATTGTATTTTATTTTTCGGACGAACAATTTATTTATTTGCAATTACGAATCCAATGAATCAGAATGAACCACTTCAAGCTTCTTCCACTTCACGTATATAAAGAAAGCAGTAAATGTGGATTATCTTGTGTGTCCGACCCTGTTTCCTTGCTTGCCACTAGGGCTGATGGAGTCTATCTGCAGCTCCTTGCAGGCGCCCACAAGGCTGTGTCCTACAGTCTGACCTGAACTGGCTCACGGGGCCTCCGATGGCAAAGAAGCGTCTGAGGGCGTTAATGGAACAGGAGGAGTCCATTGACTCCAGCACTTCCATGTGCACTGCACGTAAGGTCATGCACGTGAAGGTGACTGCCCACCGCTTGCTGTTCCCTTGTCCTCCTCGGGTTTCAGACCCTCCAGGGACGAATACCCTGGGGCGAGGGTAGAGGCGCTCTTTGGAGAGCTCGGCCTGAAAGGCGCGCGACACAGACGCACACTGGGTGCAGCTCCCCATCGGTTCTGGTGCTAATAAGGTCAAAGCCTTCGTCGGGTGGTCCGGTTGGGTGCTTGAGTCTGGGGGTGCTGAGCCCGGGTTCGGTCTGAGCTTCCTCGTGAGCCACCTTGAGGTATGCGACGGCACCGACCGCCTTGGTGGAGGCGCCGCAGAACATCTGCTGAATGTCGGCCATGATCGCAGCTCGCTTAGTCCTGAAGCAAACCAGGACCCCCCCCCCCAGGTGGACATGGTAGAATCCGAACTTGGTAGATACCGGCGCTCCCCGCCATCTTTCAGCACGGGAGCTGGTTCGGTGTGTCCACTGCGAAAGACCTCCAAGTCCACAGAGCGGTCCTTCGTCTCTGGCTGCCTCGTTAGAGTGGCATTTGGCGGTTGGGGGCCTGGTCCCTGTTGTTGGGAATGGGACCCAACTGTTAGCCTCGTCCTTGAAGAACCCCCCATCCGTGATGTCGAAGAAGGCCTCTTCCTCGGCTGAGGGTACGAGTTTATCGTCGTCGACTGAGTGGTTGAAGACGTGTTCCCCCCACATCTTTGCGTAGTTCGTGTTGTCCCCCTGGAAACTTCTCTCTCACGCAGATGCTGCTCTCACAGGGTCGGAGGTTGCTGGGCTGTCCGTTCTCTAGGACTCTAGTCTTGCCTGTTCACACAGCGGGCTGCACCCTCTCTTGCCGAGGCCCCCCCGCCGTGCGCAGTAGCACCTTGTCCTCCACTGAGCGCGGTGTCTGACCTCTGTGCTGCCCAGGTTGGGAGACCGCCATGAAGAGCTGCTCGGTGGTGATCGCTGTGGCACTCTGCGTTGTGGCCCCATCAGCCGGGGGTCTGCCGTGGCCGAGTGGGCCGTTGTCAACATAAGGGGGGCCCGCAACTTGGGGTCCTCCGTGATGAAGGGCTCTGGGGGGTGGTACGGCCAAGCCCGCATCCTGGGGGTCTCCGTACTGCCGAGCTCCAGGAGATATGTCTGAGCCCACATACTGAAAGATCGTTCTTCGTACTGCCGCTCCTGAGGGCCTCTGTATTGCCGGGTTCTGGGAGCTGGTACGGGATGGAAGGTGGTCGGGCTCAGAAGGGGGGGGGGATGGGGTGTCACCGTTGCGACTTAAGCTACGTTGAGAGTCCGTGGCCTGTGGAAGGTTCCTTGTGTGCTAATTGGCCCCGCCGCTGTGTTGGTCGCTGAAATGTGCGTTGATGTCTTCCCCGTGCGGCGCTTTGGCCCCTGTGCCAAAGCGGGAGCCGCTCCCCAGCGCCGCAGCGTCTCGCAGCTTCAAACACCTCTGCCGCTGCTAGTGCAGCCTTCGCTTCTGCTTCCTTCTTAAGGGCCTCCATGCGTGCCGCCTCCGCCTTCTATACCGTATACACTGTATACAGTACAATATATACACTGTATAAAGTATAATATATACACTATATACACTGTATACATCTCATCTCTTCTCTGTTCTCAGTCTCAGTCTTGTTCCTACAGTCTGTCAATATTCGCGACACTAGCGTTGGCAATGGCCACGCCCCCTTCTGGTGAAATAACACTATATACACTATATACTATATTCACTAGCTATACTATATACACTATATATACCATTTACACAATATATACACAATTATACACTATATTCACTACATATACTATATTCACTATATATACTATATACACTATATATACAATATATACACAATTATACACTATATATACTATATAGACAATTTTACACTATATATACTATATACACTATATACAGTATACTTTATACACTATATACACGTGTTCTTACTGGGAAATAACGCGGGTCCTCGCTTATCAACCAATTCGCTTAACGACCTGGTCATAGCAATGGAACTTGGTCGTTAAGTGAGGAGTAGCTGTACACCTACATTGCTGTGTAAAGTAAGACAAACTTATACAATACGATTTTCACAACTCTCCAATTGTTTTTGGTTTTTTTTATTAATTGGATGCAAAATCATTTTAAATTCATTAAAAAGTTGGGGAACTACACCTTTTCCTATTTTCTAAAATACATTCATTTTAGGGTGTCTATGTGAGACGGTGACGCAGCCTGTCTGTCTGAACCTTCAGTCGTGGTCACGTTTCGACCTTCAGATTAGTGTAACGCCGCTTGCTTAATGCCTCCAGCTTGTGTTCCCCAGGTAGGCCTCCCCGTTTCCCAGCCTTTCCACCTCGAGCGCGAGGGTCTGTTGAGGCCCTAAGCTGTGGTACGGACTGTTCGGATGCCTCTGTAGCGCTCAGTTTGGGATCTGCACTGTTAAACAAACTGAAGCCTTGGGAACCAGACGAATCTGCAGCTCATGTTTCACTTGCTGCTACTGCTGACGTGGTCTGTTGAACTCCTCTATTGAGGCACCTTACCAAGATGGCTGCTGCATACGTGGCACGGTCTGTTGAACCCATAATCTCTATTGAGGCACCTTAGCAAGATGGCTGCTGCTTACGTGGCACGGTCTGTTGAATCCGCGGTCCGTTGAGGCACCTTACCAAGATGGCTGCCGTTGACGTGGAACGGTCCATCGAATCCGCTGCGGCGACAGTAGAAGTGGAACTGGACGGTTTGTTTTCAGGAAAAAACAAAGGTTTGGTTGATAACAACGTGCGTTTGCCGTCACTTCCGACGGGATTTGGTAACAAGTTCAATTCGCCAACTCCGCTCGCTCAGCGCTACGTCACACGGTTCGTCGCACTGACCCGCATTTGCGGTCCGAACTGCGCCTCCAGACCACAATTGCACAAAAATCACAAACTGAGTGACAAATCAATTGAGTTCATTCTATGGCGTTTTACTTCTTCTAAACCCTTACTGTTGTAAGTACTTCAAAGAGTGATGACGCACTTGATAAAACCACCAAAAAGTCGGGACTCATTTGATTCATCTTCATGAGTCTTGAGCCTCTTAAATAATAATAATAATAATAATAATAATAAATTCTAAAAATGATGTTTTCTCATCCCTAACACGAGGCCTTTATGAATACACCCTGGACCGCGCTCCCCCCCGCGCTGAGGGGTCTGGGAGGCGGGCGTCGGGTCCCGCTGCTGCTGCGTACAAACGTGCGGATCGCCGAGGACTTTTTCCACGTCCACGCCCAGGGCGTCTCCCCGTGGACGTGAAGCTCCGCGTTGTCGTGGGGAAACGAGGGCTCCTCCGCCGTCCCGCCGGCGGGGGGCGCTGGCCTGCAAGCCCACCCGGCAGCACCGACTCGTCCTGATCAACTGGTTGTCGCCTTTCATGGTCGACCTCCGGCGCATGAATGCGAGCAGGGAAGCGTCACTTTGTAAAACTCTACAGGAATGAAGGCGCTTTTAGGATTGATCCAGGCGCGGAAGCACTGGAAAGAACGCAGACATATAACAAGCTGAGGGTGATGTCAATAAAAATCAAAAACGAAACAACTAAAATCCACCAGTTTCTGAGTTCTGATGAGTGGAGTGGACAATTTTTTTTTTAAATAAAAATAATAAATAGCATGAAACCGGAGGTAAAATATTAACGGCGTGGATCTGTGCTCATAATAATCGGTTGGCGTGTGTTGGAACCTCTCAGGATTTAACCGCCCCACATTCTGCTTATCTTATCCACCGTTGTTGATTTAATGAAACCTGCTACAGAGCAATTCCAGACTCGTTTCACCGTCGACGCCGTCTGTGCCGAACACTTGGCGATTGGCCACAACCCTTAACAAGTTCACCTGATTTAAAAAAAAACATCACCAATGCACCATAATCATATCATATCACTCTGAATATAATAATTACATGCAGCGTCGCGGCGGGCGGAGCAGCGCTCTGCGGGAGGCAGCGCAGGTGCGGGATAAACCGAGTCGATCTGATCAGCCCCGTCTGTCTGCATCGGCTCGGAGGGGTTTCTCATGTGCTGTTTGTCTTGCAGTGACCGGGGCGGCGCGGTCCAGATCGCTGCCAACGACCGACCAGTCAACAAAGTTAAATATTATTCATGTTCCATGTTTGCCAGCGAGCCTTTTTGTTTGTTCAACAAAAACCCGCCTGCAACAAGCCTCCGCCTCTCCCTCTTCGACCGGTGCCTGCGGGCGGAGTCTCCCACGAGCATATCAGCATATCACAACAGATTAAAAATGGTATACACGGCAGGAGAAGGTTCCGGAGCCCCGCGCACGGCGCCTGCCCGTCCTCAGGCGTAGCTGTACCGCTGCAGCGCGCCGATCAGGTCCCGCAGCGGCGCCGTGTCCTCCGCCTCCAGCAACGCGTGCTGGCGGCAGAAGTGCGTCAGGTGTGCGAACAGCGTGTTGAGGTGCGGCTGCAGCCCCAGCGCCAGCGTCTCTCTGTAGTGGGCCCAGTAGTAGTGTGCCAGCGTCCTGAACAGCAGCAGGAACACCTTCTGGACCAGGAAGACGAAGCCCGGAGGGAATGCTGCACCTTGATGGAGGCAGGAAGAGGAAGGTTGATCGATGGAAAGGCGTATGTGTTGCGCGTTCCTGCAGGGAAAGGCGGACCCCGCCACTGACAACGGAAACAGCGTAATAGAGGAGCACCTCATTAGATAACCCTTTTTTATAGGGCTGAACGATTTGGGAAAACAATCAAATTGCAATTTTTTTTTTTGACCAATTTTGTAATTGCGATTTAGTATGCAATTTTTTTTAGTTCCTTATCTTCTGTATTATTCACTAAACACAACAATAAATCATTCTATAGTATGACCAACACAACATTGTACACACTCAACATATAAACTGCTCTTTCCTGTCAGCCAGGCCTACGTGTTGTGATTCATGAGATGAATTCATGCATGAATTGATATGAATAACATATCTTTATTTCACAATTGAATTGTAAAAAGAAAAACCTTCAATCACAGTAGAATATTGACTGATTGATTTAACTTCAAGCCTTGTAATTGTTTGAATCTGAAAATGAACATTCGGGAAAAATATGCGGTGGTTCAGCAGAATCTTTAATATATATATATATATATATATATATATATATATATATATATATATAAACACACAAAATGTGACACATACGTCCTCATACATCCTCTTTGTGCGTGCAAGTGAATGAGCTTTGTCTGTGCACCGCTCCGTGCGCTCTGTGCTCATTAAAAAAAAGTTCAAGTAAAAACAAAAAACAAACAAACGCAGTGTTCTGGAAGAGGCTCAGTCTGGAAGTCCTCATCAAAACGGCAACAATGAAATCAAGACATGAAGTAGTCAGTGAAAAGATGCATAGAAATAGAAAGAGGAAGGTGGCAGAAAGCAAACATGAAAAACAGTCAGCAGTCAGTCAGCAGCTCGGTCACCGCTGGAAACACACTGTGAAAGGGGGAACGTACAGACTGTGAAAGGGGGAATGTGCAGACTGTGAAAGGGGGAATGTGCAGACTGTGAAAGGGGGAATGTGCAGACTGTGAAAGGGGGAACGTACAGACTGTGAAAGGGGGAATGTGCTCACCTGTTTTGGTTGGGAACACGTCCTCATCAGTGATGAGCTCCTGGATGTAGCACATGGCGTAGTCAAAGTAAAGTGGAGCCGAGCACTTGAGCTTCTTGCCATGGTCATCCGTCCACACATAAACCCTGTGGACAAACCAGAATCTGTTTATTTATTTATTTATTTATTTATTTATTTAACCCTTTGCTCTCAGCATGCTGGACGTACAACAGAGTGTTTGTGCCATTGCATCTGGGACAGAGTTAGTCTGCAAGTGGAGTTCAACCTCTCAATCTGCAATGAAGCTATTTATTCATTATTAAATCGTCAACAACTGCTGCAATAACTCTGTCCTGTGTGCGAGCTGTGGGACGAGCAGAGCACAGAACCACCACCAGCCCCCCCTCTGTGGAAAACCATCTCACTATGTTTTGGTCTATAAACAACTAATCATCATTACTACTCCAAGAGGGAGAATCACCACGGGTGAGACAAGTAAACGCAGAACAAAACATGTCAATGGAAAAACATAAAGGTCAGACGACAACATGTATCGATGAAACAGAGTTAATTAAGTCCAGGGAAAGTGTGTGTGTGTGTGATGAGACTGTGTGTGTGTGTGTGTGTGTGTGTGTGTGTAGTGTCCACCAGTGAGTGTACGGGACTTGTCCCAATTGGTATATGAGGTCGGTATTATATCGTAACGCCTGCCAGCAGAGGAATAGGCCCCGAAGCCACCCTTGACACTAGACCCCCCGGCCCCCAGAGAAGCCGGAAGCCCGCGGGGAAACACCCACGCCGGCCCCCCGAGGAGCTTAACCCAGTCCCTGAGGCGCGCACATGCAACCCAGCCCCATGTGCAGGCACAAGACGCAGCCGCAAGCGCAGAACCTGGGCTGCCGGCGCCAGGCAGGCACCGCAGGCCAAGAGACAGGTCATGCGCCGACGGGCCAGCGGGGCCCCCACGCCCGGCTGCGCAAAGGTGCGGCCCGCCCCACCACAACCGACCAGAGGTAGCCGAGTGTGCTGAATCAGAACCGGTTTAATCATTAGTACATTTCCATAAACAAGGAATTTGTCTTGGTGGGGACTGGTGTGTTTCTCTGCAGACAATTAGCACTAAAAAAGCAAGGTCACGCAACATGCTGAACGACATCATCAACATATCCCCCACGTGACTTGTACAAGATCATTAAGAAACGTGACATAAAAGCTCTGCCCATACGTTCTCTGTGGGGCAGTGATCGGATAAGAAAAGGTTGACCTGAATCTTGAACGTCACAGAAACAGCTTTTTTTTTTTTTTTTTTAAACGATTTAAAACCATTTGTTCCAACGCAAAGAGTTTCAGTGTTCCGTTTCAGTCAGATTCTGAAAAACCTATCCCTCCCACGTATGTGACAACTCATTTGTTGAACTTGAACGGGAGGACGAGATCGAACTGAAATGCCCTCTTCTCTGGTCTTCGCAAAACATGAGACAACTGCAGCCCTTTCAAAAGTGGATAATATCAATATTTGGAATCTTTTTTTTATTGTTTCCCTTTTAATGTGAAACATACTGCATAGATCCCTGCCTGTGAAAAGTGCTTCATACATGTCGAGTAATTGATTGATTGATTGATTGATTAATGGGAGCATTGTACATATCGTAGTTTAAACATGAGAGGAACATACTGTATGGGGGCTGAAAAGCACAAGGATCAGTGTATGTGTTCGTTCAGTGTGAGTGTACGTGTGTGTGTGTGTGTGTGTGTGTGTCCCGTGCATCTCATCTTACGTGTTGCCTGGTCCACAGGCAGTCGGGCAGGTGCTTGGGGTGCAGAACTCCGACAGAGCACTGGAGAACAGATTGACGTGCTTGAAGAATGCTATCGCTGCAGAGATAGAGAGAGAAACAGCACAAAATATGGCATTACACCAAGCAGATATTCAGACGGCAAATTAAAAAAAACACTTTTTTAATAGAATTTAATAGATAGGTAGAACGTGGCAATGTATAATAAACCAAAAAAATGTAGATTTTTTTTGGGGGGGGGGGGGATTGGCAATATACAATACAACTAAAAATGAACAAAAAACAAGAAAAATAAACCAAAAGATTTAAAGAAAATCCTAAAATAAACAAGTAGTTATTACAACAGGAGTAGTTTCTCGCTGACGGTATCTGTGCCTCTCTGCTGGTCTGTGTTGTGGAGTGGAGTGCGTGTGGCGTCCACCTACTGTTGGTGGCGAGCCACTCGGAGGGCTCCACGCCGGGGGGAAGCTCTGTGAGGGCGGCCATGTTGGAGTGCATGATCCGCTGGCTCACATACTGCCGCTGAATGTACGGACGCTCTTCCAGATTATTGTTATTAATTCCCCTGGAGAACACACGCACGCGCGCGCACACACACACACACACACACACACACACACACACACACACACACACACACACACACACACACACAGACACACACAGACACACACAGACACACACAGACACACACACACACACACACACACACACACACACACAGACACAGACACAGACACAGACACAGACACAGACACAGACACAGACACAGACACACACACCGACACACACACCGAGGTAATTAACCGGAACGGGGGAAGAGAGGGTTGGATAGAGAGAGAAAATGAGGAAGAGAGAAAAATATTGCAGCGTAAAGGAATCAATAGGTCGCTGGATAAACTGCTGCTGCAGCAATCAGTAGATAACACCTTTTATGGACTCTGCCTCTTCTTCTCCATCACACACCCACCCACCCACCCACCCACCTATAGCTGCAGCCCTGACTGACCGATAAACCAAGGGGTAATATAATGAAGCCAATCAATCTGTGCCGCTGTAATTTGGGTTAATGAGGCGAGGCTCTGCAGTGGTCCCCTCCTAACGCTGTGAGCCCTAACGGTCTGGAGCCCAGAGCTTGAGTGTGACCCGCCAAAGCAAACTCGGCACGGAATATTCCAACTGGTGAAGGGGGGGGGTGAATCAGAAAAATATATTATAAAAATATATATAAGATTTTTTATGATCGTCTGTCTGTCTATGTCCGTCTATTTTATTCTCTTTTATATTCTGAATAGCCAAGCTGGCTAAGTCATTTTGTCCTGGAGGGCCGATTTGAAAATCAAGGAAAATAATATTATATAATATTAATATGAATAATATTATTATTAGGCAATAAACTACATAACAAGTAAGTTCACTTTTACCTTGATTTTCAGCTCGGCCCCCCCAGAACAAAAAACAACCTGGCCCGCGACCCCCAGGTCATTCGAGATTTAGATATAATGAAAACTTTAAAAAAAATAAAATAAAAAATAATGTGTGGACACCCTGGAAGGTTGAGCGAGTCAAAACCGATTTGACTTCATGCAAACCACAGCGGCCATTTTGACGCGAGCCGAGTGCAGGGGCAGGCGAAGCCATACTACTCTTCGTTGCCACCCGAATACCTGTTTATGGCCGTCTGCTCTTGCCATTTCAACTCTATGCGGCCAAGTTATTTTTCTTTAGTTGCAAATGTGAGCGGCGGCCTCGGTTTGCCGCGGGTTTACTCAGCGTGACCTTGCCCGCTGCGATAACAGAACGCCCCGCTGTGTAAATGTTCAGTTCGGGGAAAGTGTCTTTATGGGCGTTGTCCTGGGGGGCGGAGGGACAGGGGCTTTGCTAAAAGACAGATAGAGATGAGGACAAATCCAGTCGTTTCTATATAAACAGCAGAGCAGCAACTGTCGTGATTCTGAACCACGCCGAGCTC
>NC_137201.1:32098862-32228862 GCF_960531495.2 Zeus faber
GTGTTTAAATATCACACACACACCCCCACCCCACTTACTGTGTGACTGCAGCTGCCTGGTCGGGTGAACTGGTGGTCGTTGTCCTTGGAAGACCTTCCCCTTCCTGTTCCTTCTCAATATCTGTCCCTTTGTCTGGGATGGAGAGCTCCCAAGGTGACGCATTGTCTGCTTCACTGAAAAGTACACAGTAAGAAACCAGACGGAGAAATTAAGGAAAAAAACAAGAGAACAAAGGAGAGAAAAAACAAGAACACAGGGAAGACATGGCACGACAGCGCAGAAAAGCAGAGGAGCTTTGAAATGTCTGATTAGAGCGTCAATAAATCTATCTAGCTAATCTATAAATCCAGAAATACCAACCCTGGGAAAATTTGAGTAACACAATAGCGCATCATCTCATAAAGTAACTGAAGATGTTTAGCAACTAGAGATTCACTGATTGCAATTTTCTTGGCCGTTTCCTATTTCAGATTTTTTTTCAAGTCTGACCTGCGGATTCCGATTTCTGATCTGCTGTACGTCAATGATGGATACGTCCCATGATCTGTGATAGTTACCACAATGGTGACATTGCTGATTTTGACACTGTTTATTATTGTTCATTATTCACGATGGAACAATAATAGAACATAAAACTGTCACTGACTTCGAATATAACAGAATATGGGACGGTCACCAAGTTTCAGGATAATTCAACCTGTAACTGCACACAATATATAACCAACATTGAAATGTCTAGTTCAAATTTGAAATGAAAGACTCTTTCTATCTGTCTATATTATATGGTACTTTGCAAATAAATTGCAATCATTACAAAAAAATAATCAAATCAAATAAATGTCTGACTCTTCTCACTGTTGTTCGCCGGAAGTCCTCCTTTTTCTTTTTGCCCCCACAGTGCGTTAAACCAACTGAATCGAATGGAACGACTCCTTTGACTGAGTGACTCATCAAGAACCGAGTCTCAAAAAAGAGTCAAACTTTTCATCACGAGTGGAGCTCCACTGTGACAGTGAAACAGCACAGACTGCACAGTGTTACAATATTCTCAGGCGATAGATCCATTATTTATCTACGCTTCTTAGTTTACACTGAAGTGCCTCCAAACAGCAGACATTTTCTTTCTTTCACTCTCTTTTTGGAGCGTCGACTATGTTACATGACGTTGGTATCGGCAGTACAGTACATGAGCACAGTATCGGGCGTGTCCATTTGACGGCACAGAATCTGAAAATATTCTGTGCCTACACTGATCGGCCGGTGAAAACCGACCAATTCTGGTCACTGGCCGATCGATCGGTGCATCTTATGCTTTATATTTCACTACGGTGACATTTTTGTAACACGGTGACAGTTGCCATTTTACCTCAGAGATGCAGCGTTACACCTCGGTGGATAATAAAGTACCGCTGCACTGCGTATCAGTGGATGTTGAGTGAGAGGAGAGGGAGGGCTTGCAGAACCACAGGTCGTAGCCTCTGGTCCAATCCGAGGAATGTCATTTAAATACCCAATCAATGTACCCTATTGTCTTGTATTGATTGATTTCCTGTCTTTAAATTACAATATGTGACCCAGCGCAGCAAAACCTGCTGTCTCGCTCATTTCTAAAATGGCCAGGAGCAGCCAAATAAGCAGAAAAAACCTTTCTTGAAGGAAAATTAGACTTTTCAAGATTCGTGTTGCTTTGTGTTTTTTTTTTTTTAAATCTCTCAATGGATTTTCAAAACAGAGTTTGTAGAATAGTAGAAAAATGTTAAACAGCGGAGTTAAATATTCCCGTTAGATTACATGGGTAAATGCAGTTCACTTTGCGAGACGCTGAACAGCACTGAACAACGCCGATCGATGAAGTCCTTTAAAGTGACCGTCCAGGTGAAGAGGATTCCTCCATATTCCACGTGATGTGAAGTCACAGTGTGAATCGAAATCATATCCTGGACCTTAATCTGACCAATGCGATGGATCCAAGTGAGTTTAAGCAGCGTGTACTGGACTTCCTTTTCCACGATGATAGTCAGTTCTCCGACAGCGACGCTGAGAACAACAGCGCTGCTGAATCTGATATTATCCCGGACATGGAGAACATTTCAAACAGCGGATTTCAAACTTAGTGTGAGGATGAAACTGAATATTTTCAAGAACCACCGGAGGAGACCGACGACACGCCCGTTGTTGTTAAACAGAAGAAGTTGATGACGTGATGAAGTCTGTTGAGGTTGGTGGAAGATTTTCAGATTTTAGATTTCCGAGACTCATATTATTGATGGACTTTACATTTTGTTGTCTTGTCCGTAATTTTAAACTCTAAAATAATTCCACTTTTATAAAACATGTATATCAACATGTGTTGATGACGCTGTTCAACATTCCCTCAAAAGACAAGAACAAAGCAGTGATTGCCCCATTCAGCATTATGTTAAGTAGCCATGTGGCTTTGTTTGTCCGCCAACCCCATTTGCATTCTGGAGCTGGCTGAATGAACCAAGTCTGGGGCAAACTTTGGAGGTGATTATCTCAGAAACACAGTTTGCCACACCCTTGTCATTAACAAGTCATAGCCTTAAAAATATTTGCTTGACTTGCACAAGTGACACCTTGTTTGGAAGCTCTGATTCTCCACTTTGAAATGATGTGGAAAAAATTGAAAGCCGCCAAACGACCCTAAAGTATGCAGTGGGTCGCGCGCGCGCGCGCACACACACACACACACACACACACACACACACACACACACACACACACACACACACACACACACACACACACACACACACACACACACACACACACACACACACACACACACACACACCATTTCGTACCTGCGTATTTTGATTAAGAATTACATAGTTGGTACACAACGTGTGCGCAGGTGGGCAGGTCTGAAACTCACTCAAAATCACTCACTGTGGGGAGATACAGTATAATGAAGAAAAAAAGCTTTTCATTTTGCGTCTGTACCTGGTGCAGCCCTCCGTTCCCTTGCCAGGATCCACAGGCGGGTTGGGGGTCTCGAGGTGGGTGGCTGCAGGGACAGCTGCGAGGGCGGCTGCGGGGGCGGGGGCAGCCGCGGCAGGGGCGGGGGCAGCCGCGGCGGGGGCGGGGGCAGCCGCGGCGGGGGCGGGGGCAGCCGCGGCGGCTGCAGGGGCGGGGGCGGCTGCGGGGGCCGGGGCGGCGGCCGAAACCTCCGTCGTGACGGAATCCGTTTTGTCTTCTTCCTCGTCTGTGTCCGAACCTCCGGAGGAGGAGCTGTCGGACGCCACCAGTGGAGCCTTCCTTGCCACACACACACTCCACACACACGCTGCAGAAGGGGAGGGAGGGAGGGCACGTGCACGTGCACACACACACACACACACACACACACACACACACACCATTAAATGCTTCATCCATCCACCCATGGTTCAGTGAATGCTTAATTGAATGCAAGGTAAAGAGGCGCCACTTACTAATGTTACTAGTGATCAGACACCAAGTACCATAGTATTAAGTTCCAGCAACTAGTGTTTTGCTTAAAGTTGCATCCAAAATTAAATTAAAGTTAAATTAAATGTAACTGTCATTGTAGTCACATGAGCATTTGTAATGGAAAGGAACCACTCTGGCCTGGGATAAGGAGCACACCGCCAACTTACGGTTCTGGTTTGTTTTGTCTCTGTCTCTGTCTGAGCTCCTGACCTCTGAATCCACAGGAGAGCTGCACCTGGGACCTGTTTCTGAGCTGAGGGACACACGTTGAAACAATTTGAACACCTACGGAAGTGTCTGCAAATTGCCAAATGTTTGTTTCATTAAGAACATTAATAGACAATTGTTGTTGGAAGTTTGGCTCAATATACTGAAGATGCAGATTTAGGATGTAAAAAAATGAAAGCAAATAGAATCAAATGCTGACATTTAAAAATGTCACCCGGTGACCACTCCCAGACTCACCAGCAGAAAGGCTGGAAGTCAGTGAACTTGGCCCATCCTTTCTCCTCCGTCTCCGTGGTTACCGGCTGGGAGGCAGGACTGTCCCAGGCTGCAAAGCCCACTCCTGCCGCGGGGGCTTTGGAGTTCACCTCCCCGAAGTCAGCGACCCAACCGGCACCTGATGATGGGATGGCACCAGACAAACCATTTACCTTGATATGAACCGACTTCGAAACTCCCACAACCCACTGAACCAAGGATAAACAATTCTATCATGCCCAACAAGACACGTGAATTAACTCTAGATCTCACCTTGTGTGCCCTCCATCGGGCACAGACTAGAGAAGGGATCTGGAGTCTCAGCTGGCTCCTCCTCTTTGGCTTCTTCCGCTTTTGTCGCTCCATCAAAGCTCTCTGTGCCCGAGCCTAACGCCTTCTCATCAGCCTTACCCACCACATCACACTGTGGTGATCGTGAGCCACCAAACCTGGACAGACAAAAAGACAAGCACTTGAGACGAGCAGCGCCAGGCTCAAATATTGGAACGTAACAGCCATTCCATCTAAACAGAAGTACTATTTTGTGTCTGCGCACTCACCTGTTTCTAGACTTGGTTTGTGTTGCATAGTTGATCTCCTTCTCTTCCCAGATGTCCTCTTCATCGTCATCAAACGGCTTAATCTTTTCTTTCGAACAGGCCTCAAACACCGCTGTGTTGGCCTAAGCGGGCCAGAAAGAATACTGAGATGCCGCCAGTGTACGCCACCCATCAGTTTTCACAACATCACAGCGAAGGAAAGGATGTTTTTAAGTTAACTCACGCTGTCCTGTCCTGTATCAATGTTGATGTTGATGTCTGCAATCCGGTCAAAGGTCGCACTGCAACGACAGACACTTCCTTTTAGCGCGGAGGCACGACACAACACTGACTCAGAAACGAGCCTCATGATATAACTTACCTGATGCTGTCATCGTGTTCGGTAAACTCCTCGTCGTTGAAGCCAAACTGATCCACAAAGTTTGCGGTCATCTGTTGGATCTGGTAGTCTGAGAAAGCCTAAATAAATAATAAATAATAATAAATAAATATAAACAGGGAGCATGTTATATGAAACTCTAGTTTTCAAAGCCGGCAGAAGAATAGAGTTGCGTCTATTGGTTAACATTGTATAAGAGCCATGATTAGATTCGATTTTAGATTAGATTCAACTAAAGTGATGACACTATACTCCTTTCCTGCAGGTGTCACTGAAAAGAGGTACAACAACATCATGATCAGGAAGTGCTCAGCAGTGCAAAGTTGAGTTAGTTAAGCGTTTCAACACTAGTTAATTGTGTGACTTGGGGTTCAATTAGTCTTTGAGGATGCGTACCTGTTGCAGAGTCAGCTCTTTCGGAAAGGGGCTCTCCATATCATCCTCAGAGGAGTGGCGCAGGTTTCGGGTACCGACCTGGAATCGTTTTTAGATTTTCTCGGCGTGATTAAATGCAAACAGTGTTTCAGGTAGAACTGAACGTGTGTGAACGTATTTACCAAGTCTGTGGTGTTTTTCCTGTTGGTCTCTGTGAGAGTCTGGTCCACAAAGGTTTCCCAGCGCCCCCTGCAGTCCTCTGGCAGCTCTGCAACAACAATGTCCACAAGAGGGACGTCATTATTTATCACTTCAGTCTGTGAGAAATGACACCGTCGACTCCATGATGCAAAAATACACACCAGTGATGAGCCTGCTGATTTGAGCGTGAACGGGGCCTTTCTCCACGTTGTGTACCACAGTGTTGGCGATTCTGGTCAGGTGTCCCATGTAGCCTCTCCTCATTCCGCCCGCTGCCCTGAGACAAGAATGACGTCACTCAAATGAGACGCTTCCGCAGGACACTTTGGGTTGAAAGACATGAAGCTGCTTACTGTATCTTGTCGTTCTCTTCCCAGGCGTCAAGAATTCTCTGGACAAGTCGGCAGTGCTGAAACAACTGTGTGAGCGGAAACTTTTATGAGACGAGAGAGATTTGGGTTTTAAAAAGGAGACGGAGACAAAGACACACACACACACACACACACACACACACACACACATACTTGGTTCTATGATTACTTGTCTCATCCATGGTGATTCTCCCTGATGAGTTGTTTATAGACCCAAACATGGCAAAATAGTTCTAATACACGGAAGACACACCGTGGAGCCACACACACACACACACACACACACACACACACACACACACACACACACACACACACACACACACACACACACACACACACACACACACACACACACACACACACACACACACACACACACACACACTCTTAAGAGACACCTACATGAGCTACCATTGTGTTGTGAGCGGAGTCGTCAGGGTTCTGGGAAGAAGACGCTGGAGTTTGGGGCTCCGGTGAACTTGTCTCTTTGGGGGTGTTCTCCTGGTCAAGAATAGCGGTTTCTTGGGATCCCAGGTCGGACTGAAGTCTCATCTCATGGGCACAAGGCCTGAGGATGGCAGCAACACAGAGCTCCACTTGTAGGTGGAGGAAGTTATTCCAGGTGTACTTGAAGAACAAGTCCTGGTTAAACAGGAAGCATTTCTGTCAAGCACGACAGTAAAAGTCCTCATGCTTTTTTATTAGTTAGTTACTGTGACAGTCTGGCAGAAGTAGCTGGTCTCACCAGCAACAGGTCCATGGTGTTAAGTTGGCAAAGCTCCTGCGCTATAACAGCGTGGCTGGCAGAGCTCGTGTAGAGCAGAGACGCCACCAGCCTCGCCACGTGAAGGCGAGTGTTACCCAGCGGCTCCTCCAGCACACCCAGCGTGGTCAGCATGGGACAGCGCTGCACACAGGACACATTTGCACAAAAAGCATTCATATGTGAATAAATGAATAAGGCAGACAAATCTAAAACAAATCTATCGGCGTGCACATTAGATTTGATTCTTATTGTACCTTGGGTGGCTCCTGCAGCAGCTGATGGAAGTGTTTGAGCTTGGGTTGGATGGCCAGCAGAATGCTGCTGTTAACATTGTAACTTCTCTCAAATCCTTGAGCATCCATGATGCCATCCACCCTGCCAACCAAATACAATATTAGAAAATAAAGTGCAGCCTTGAACGTTTAGTGGTACAATGGCTTGTCACACCAGCAGCACCCTCACCATCATTGGACCAGTGGCATGGGTATTCTACCTCTGGTGACACATTTGTACTAGCCTCGCAAGAGCCAGACAGTGGACATATAACGTGAGGTGTGGGGTTGGTCTTTAGTGGTTACTTTCAGTCCGTCCAGCCGTGTGACTGACCAATCAGAGCCTGCCGTTGTTCTGGGAGGCTTGTTAGTTGATGACGCAGTACAGAGCACGCCGCATTTCAGACAACATTGGCGGCTCCCATAGAAAATCGTGCCAATGCAGCCGTAGCGTCAGTTTTAGCAGAAAGAGATGTTATAATGGCACAGACAAAAGTGTGCACTGTTGGATTTTATCACAGGAAAAGACGTTTTTACTGTTCTTCCGACTGGATTGGGAAAAGTTTAGATTTATCAGCTTGCCCCATTGGTGATGAAGAAGATGTTACCGAACAAGAATCCTATTTTCAGCCACACACACACACACACACACACACACACACACACACACACACACACACACACACACACACACACACACACACACACACACACACACACACACACACACACACACACGATATACCAAGATCATCTCTAATGTAGATTGTGTTCATGCGGGGGCTGTGATAGCGCCAGGCGTTTCTTTAATCTAAACTGGCTGAAGGTGTTGTCTGTCAAGGCATGGATTCAAATCAGATGTTTGCTGCGAAAGGTGTGCTGTGATAGGGACAGTAAAGACAACGCAAGACTGGTGGAGCAGGCTACATTTGTGCCTCACTGGGTCAAAACAATACCAATTTGGTGTTTGAATTAAATAAACCATTAATTAATTATATAAAAGCTTGTTCATATACAGGTAAATTTAGTCTTATAGAAATTACTCAATTACCGTTTTATGGTGCAAGGGTGTTACTTGATAGGGGATGGAGTATTTACTTTTTAACACATATGAAATATTTGTTACAACAAAACAAATCTTTGATTGATTATTGATTACAATCGGAACAAATCACTAATTCTGTAAGTACTTTGATGTCTGGCCGTGAATGGATGTTGCATGTTTCCAAAATGTTGAAGCCCCGTCTCCCTTAATTACTGTAGAAACAAACGAAATAACATTGACTTCCAGATGCTGGGGATAGTGTGTGTCAGCATTATACGTGGCCCAAAAACACCTTTCAAACATTTTCCTAGTATTATGAGTAAACAAACACTGTTCTATTCAGCTTTAGAAGTCTTTTACAAACCGTAAATAGTGAGCCACCACTTTAGCAGATACTCACACGGGCCTCCGGATCTCCAGCAGGGTCAGAAGAACTTGAATTCCATTGACGATGCAGCTCTCAGTGCTTTCGCCTGAAAACATGTTCTGCAGCAGCTGCCCCACGCACTCCTGCCTGAGGACAGTGAGAAGCAACACAGTGCATAGGACCGACTGGTCCTCTCTGTGTGGGTGCGTGTTTCTCAGCATGTGAGTGCACGTCTCTTACGACTCTAGCGTGATGAGCAGAGGGTCAGACTCTGAGTTCTCTTGCAGCTGATTGGCCTGATCTCTGCTCAAACGAATGATGTCGCACAGGGTCTGAGACGCGTTGGACTGCCGCTGAAAAACAGGCGCAGCTATTTCATATTGGATAGTCTATTTAAGAGCATGTGCATTTGTGTTACATGCATGCCTTAATCTTACCTCCTCATCTCTCTCAGGGTGGATCACCTCTATTAGTCGCTGGGCAAGCTTCTCTTCGTTCAACCACTGTAGAAATGAGAACCATTTTTAAGCAAAACATATTGAAGTACAAAGATTCACTGTAAATGAACTGCGAGTGTGTGTGTGTGTGTGTGTGTGTGTGTCGTACATTGAGCGTCTCCTGTCTGAGAGCGGCTGGCTCCACACAACTAATAAGGCGCAGCAGCAGATCCATCATCGCCGATGTGTCAATGTGCTTCAGAACGAGGGACAGGAAGCCCTCCTTCCCACGCAGGAAACGAATCACCTGGCCCAATCAGAAGGGAGTCAAATCTCTATCATATAAACTGCATTATCAAAACAGCATGCTCTGAGCAAGTCGATGTGATGAACTATATGAGCAATACATTCAAACGTCCTTCGTCAGGTAGCGATAACTAAAACAATAACAAACCTAACATCTTAAAAGGAAAAGTCTCGTGAATAATCAGATTTATTTGACTCTTAAATTAAATTTGGGTGGACTCGGGTCTACGGATATATTTTTTGCATGATCCTTGCATCTGAAGGTAACTTGTGAGGGAGCTAAGAAAACTTGACATGCATGTTGGTTGAAAGAGATGCAGAGAACCCATCTTTCTGTGCTAGTGCATGTGCTTAGACAAGTGTTTCAAGTGCTACCTGTTCAGTCTTGCGTGTGATAAGGTTCCCGATAGTCTTGCTAAAGAACGATGCAAGCAGTGGATTGAGTGGCGACGGCTGCTCCAGGAAAGCGTACAAGGTTTCCAGCAAAGGCTCCTCATTACCCAGCTTGTCATTGATTACTCCCACGTCGCTCGTCAAAAGCTCACACGCTATGTTTGGATATCTGCAACAAATGAACACATAAGTCAGTCAATCACAGGCTAAAACCATTTTCCTCTCTGCTTGAAGCTATCGTGACATTTTTTCAGACTGATCTTCCTTTAAATGTTTCTTAGGCTCTTTTCTAAGGAACAAAAGTAAGGAGAATTTAAGACAAACATTTCTGCATGATGGGAAAACTGGATTAGGAGCTATTAGTTCTTCGTAGAACAGGCACATAAACATATTTTCTTTGAAAGCAATATGCATTATGTTTGATAACTCCGATGTTGCCAGCCTATTTCTTTGCCCACACCAAGATTCTGGGCCTCCCAAGCTCCAAACTGAACCTTAACACCCTGTTAATGTGCTAAACCTTAACACCCTGTCCCCTTGACATGGAAGCAAAGTTTATTTCATATAAATTCAAGCGGCATGTTTTTGGTATACCCTTCAGCTATCGGCACACACATAATATTACAAAATGTAGCTTTAAAATGAATTCTAAATTTTTATAGACAGTGGCACCTACTTAAAGCGGTTTGTCTCCTCCACAGCAGCAGGGGGCACTGTGGTGATGAGACGGAGAAGCTCCTGCATGCAGTGGTCCTGAGACAAAAACAGCAGGAGCCTACAAAAGTGATGCACAGAAGGCCAGATTTATATGAGAACTGCACAGGAGTAATGCATTAGTAATGGATGAGGTAAAGTTACTGTTATGAGCCAGAGCTAAATTGACCTCCTGTTCTGGGCCTTGCACTCCTGCAGCACGTCCTCCTCATCCATGAGCTCAGAGAGGGTGACATCTTCCTTATCCAGCAAGGCCTCCAGGTGGGACGACGTGTGCAGGTCAAACCTCCAAAACATGACTGATGTTATAGGTGCATGCAGTCCTCTTGTACCCTAAAGAAGCTGAGGCGTAGATATCTTTAAGATGACTGTGTTTTGACAGGTCTTTTCACAATAGTAAGCAGTTGATTCCTGTTTGTTGGGGCGTGTACTGCAGTATTTTCATAAGCATGCGCAAATGATGGGTTAATCAAAACAATGCTGAACTCCAGGGTGACAATATGTATGCTCTTACATCTGGATAAGAAGTAAAATCCTCAGATCTTGCTGTCAGACATTTGGCTTACTGATAGCACGTGGCCCCACACTCACTCAAACACTACACACTAAGTCAGGCCAGTGCAAACTCTTTCATACTCCTGAGCCACCACTGCCTTGTGCCTGGGAGAGAGAAAGAGAATAAGGTGAATATAAACTAGGGGTCCAAGAAAATATCAATGCCCTTGAGAATTGAGATTCTTTGATTTCAAATACTGTATTGAATCTCAAGAGACATTGACAGCTAATTCTTGATTTGATGATTAACAGGTTGTATGACGGCGTTGTATGAGTATTTTAATGCAGTATTGTAATACATTAACATTTCAATGCAGTATTGTATACTATGGAAGGAATTCTGTGTCACAATATAACACATAAAACTACATAAAACTACATAAATACAAATGCAATAACATGAATACCGCAATCCACAAATCTGGTAAACATAAACACAGCTCTCCATCCACAAATAATGTATTACTTGTGTTGCGTAAACAATTTAGCAAATATGTGTAGCATCATTCATATGCGATTAATATATTTACTCATTTATTCATGTTTTTAATCACTTACAACTTCTCTTCCTCTGTTTTTTAACAGCAGCTTACATCAAATTGTAATGTTACATTTACTGCCCTCTTCTGTTACTTCATGCTGTGTGTGTGCATGAGTGTGTGTGTGTGAGTGTGTGTGTGTGTGTGTGTGTGTGTGTGCTGTGTGTGTGCTGTGTGTCCCTGTGTCTTGAACACTTGCAACTTCGCGCCTTAACATGTATTGAAATAGTTGACTCACGTGTGGAACAGTTCTTTTTGGTATTCCTGTTTTGTGACACACATCAAGCTGGAGGGGAAAGGGGGTGGGGTGGATGCTTGGAGCGGATCCTGGAGCGGAGTGGACTCTCACTATTCCGGACAAAGTAATAAACTCATGTACAAACGGTAACGTTGGGAAACAAGCTTCAATCACAGCGAGGATAATCAAAAGCATAATCTCCATAATGACGTAAAAACTTGACAAAGGCACCTTGTTAAAGTTTTAGGGTCCCGCCATGTTGGTGACTGTAACCTGCCGCAAACTTGTTACACCCCAACATCCGACACAGTGGGAGTCCACTCCACTCCAGGACCCACTACAGGCATCTACTCCAACCCCCCTCCTTCCCTTCCCTAATGAGATGCGTGTGTCACAAAACACAAAAACATGGTAAAATGATACACGTATTTGCTAAATGCTTTACGCAACATAAGTATAATACATTATTTAAGAGTGGATTCAGACTTTTTTTTTTTTTAAACATAGATGTGTGGATTGTAAAATGTATTTAAGTTTTTACATTTGTACACATTGTTGTTTTATTGTCCTTTAATGTCTATAATTTTTTTTTTTTTTTAATATTCTACATCTGAACTAGGGATGAACAGATACCAAGGCCAGTATTGACACTGTGCTGAGAACGCTCTAACAACTGATATACTTGTTCATAGTATTTAGTTGCTGTTTCAAATGTTATCTTTATGTTTTAGACGGTTTCATGTTTTATCTAATTTTGTTGAAACAAAGCATTGAATAATTTAATTGCTGAAAATAATTAGCACACAGGGCTTTGAAAATCAGTGATCTACTGTATCTGCACTATAATTTTATTGAAAGTTTAGTACTCGTTTCAGTACTCAGTATTGACAAGAATTCAAGATTTTGTACTTGTACTTGGTCAGGCAAAAATGGTATCTTTGCAACAGTAATCCAAAACTGACAGTAGAATTTCAATATACAGTATAGTTGTATATACATATATACTGAATTGTTACCCTTGCATCACAATATGCATTGCATTGCCAGATTCTTGCCAATACATGACCTAATAGAAACAAAAAATGACTAAACTGGTTGGCTAGATCTTTCTGCAATATTTTTATTTTAGAATGAAGATAAATAGAACTGTCAGTCAAAACACTATCAACCTGCTGTTTTGCCCAGAAAGGTTTGTCTCTAGCGCTGTGCTTCTGTAAAATCTTGCGAAATTTCCTCGATTGCATCCATTGTATGTATGTACGCACAAGCACAGAACGCCTGGTAAAATTACCGACCGTTAAAAGTTAATAAATAATAAAGTTTCCCCGTACAACGCAAGTGGACGAGCCCCGTTCCGTGATATTTATTGAAAATGAGAAAAGAGAAAACGGTCTGCGTTGGTCATGGAGCTCAACTGAATCCGGTGCTGCTGAACACCACGGCCACTGCGTGGAACGCACCCGAGCCGTGGATCATAACGACACCCCTCTGATGCAAACAGAGAAAAATAGCGTTAACGTCCCAAATACGGATTGGGGGCACGGGCAGTGAGCGGTGGCTGCAGTGACCTTGACCTCCACACCCTCCGTGTCAGCTTCTCCCAATGGAGGGGGAGGAGGAGGAGCATCTGGACTTGACTTGGCACTTCCACATCTATATCTCTGGCTCCATTTCAACATATTTTAATTGTTGTGTACATCATGGAAGCACGGTGCGGTAAAATGATGTGTAAACCATTTCACTGCAAAACCCTGTGTTGCTGTGCAAAACAAAGTAGTTCAAGTCATAAAGAAAATAACATATCAGTTGTATACATCAGTATATACAACACGCGAGTAATTAAATGTATACAAGCAAAAACATATATAAAAAAACACAACATGTATACATGATGCTGCTGGTCCTACATTTGCTCTATAATTTGTGGACAAGATGTTTCCTTGTCCACAAAAAGAAATGGAGCTTTTCTGTTCCTCGACAGTGACCTTACCCGCCCAGTGTGCACCACTTATGTCACACATTGATCTAATTTAGCGTGCGATTAAACAAACAGGTGTTTGTAAATCCTAGCCGAGAAATTAAAGTGTGGCCGCCATCCGCAGCACCAGGATTAGGCCTGAGCCGGAGCATCAGCTGCCACTAGTTCACAGCACACACACCACAACATCCTGAGTTACCGTTAGCTCAGCTACTCTACCCGCTAATGTAGTGTTGGGGGTCGGTGTCCCCCCGCCCCCGGTGCTAATAAAACCAAGACGCCGCTGATTTCTAATATGCCGCTTATTTCAATATTCCCAATTATTTATTTTAATATTCAACATACCCCGGCTCCCGCGTCCTGGTTCGGAGTCGGACCCACCTCAACGGACGGAGCTGCTAGCTAAGCTAGCTGCTGGTCGCGGGGTCTAACAGGCGCTGCTAGGCCACCTAACAGCAGACTGCGGCCGGGCATCGGTCGTCGTCCGCCAAGTTGATCAGACGAGCGCGACTCGTTCGTCGGAGAGCACCGCTACGACCCCCCGCCCCCCTCCACCACCACCGGCCCGCTGCAGCCGCCCGTTAATCGATAACGGATTCGTTTAGAAACGGTTGGGAAATGCCCCCGGGCAACGCAAATCCCCCTCCCTCCCCGCCACGGACGACTCGTCCGCGGCGAACGAATGTTTGAAACGACTCGGGCATTAAAACAGCCCGGTGGGTGGGAAACAGCCCGGTGGGTGGGAAACAGCCCGGTGGGTGGGAAACAGCCAGGCTGGTTTTACCTACTGGAGCTTTCCAAGAGACGATGCTGCCAAATTACAAGTACAGTTTGCGTCCCGTCCCCCCATATACGAGATGAGACGACGATTATTCCCAGTGATAGACGTACAGGTACTCCTCACTTAACGACCGAGTTCAGTTCCTAGGACCAGGTCTTTAAATGAATTTGTCGATAAGCGAGGACCCGTGTTATTTCACGGTTAGGGGGCGTGGCTGGTATATATAGTCTATATAGTATATATAGTGTATATAGTATATACACCTTATACAAAGTATATAAGGTGTATATAGTATATACACTTTATATAGTGTATATAGTATAGTGTATATAGTGTTATTTCACAGTACATTACTATACCACCATATTTACTATACCACCATATTTACTATACCTCCATAGTTACTATACCACCATATTTACTATACCTCCATATTTACTATACCACCATATTTACTATACCTCAATATTTACTATACCTCCATATTTACTATACCACCAAATTTACTATACCACCATATTTACTATACCACTACATTTACTATACCACCATATTTACTATACCGGCATGTTTACTATACCAGCATGTTTACTATACCTCCATATTTACTATACCACCATATTTACTATACCGGCATATTTACTATACCAGCATATTTACTATACCAGCATGTTTACTATACCTCCATATTTACTATACCACCATATTTACTATACCGGCATATTTACTATACCAGCATATTTACTATACCTCCATATTTACTATACCACCATATTTACTATACCGGCATATTTACTATACCGGCATATTTACTATACTGGCATATTTACTATACCAGCATATTTACTATACCAGCATATTTACTATAACTCCATATTTACTATACCACCATATTTACTATACTGGCATATTTACTATACCAGCATGTTCACTATACCTCCATATTTACTATACGACCATATTTACTATACCGGCATATTTACTATACCAGCATATTTACTATACCAGCATATTTACTATACCTCCATATTTACTATACCTCCATATTTACTATACCACCATATTTACTATACTGGCACATTTACTATACCAGCATATTTACTATACCAGCATATTTACTATACCAGCATATTTACTATACCATCATATTTACTATACCACCATATTTACTATACTGGCACATTTACTATACCAGCATATTTACTATACCTCCATATTTACTATACCACCATATTTACTATACTAGCACATTTACTATACCACCATATTTACTATACCACCATATTTACTATACTAGCACATTTACTATACCACCATATTTACTATACCATCATATTTACTATACCAGCACATTTACTATACTTCCATCCCATATTATTACCACACACTCTTGCTCGATGCTGTTTATTATTTACTCTGTACCTGCATCGGACTCACAAACTCCCTGTTACATTCTGTTTGGATTTGTACAAATATTTTATATCACTAGGAGTCTGGTGTGATGAATAACATGTAAACACAGAGACATAATAATAATAATAATAATAATAATAATAATAATAATAATAATAATAATAATAATAATAGATGGGTTAAACCTATTTACAGTGTTATTATCATATACTGCACAAGCTCATGATATCTGATCTTATCTTAAATAGGATTCAATGAGGAAGCAAACCAAAGTGGCAACTTCCAGTAACAAATCAATACATGTCATCATGAACAAATGTATTTGTACAAATATATGTTTACATTTGAATTAAAGAGGTTTTTCCTCGTCTCGTACGTTGTATAACCCGTGTCAGGTTTTGGCAGCCGAAATTACTGAAAGCTCGATCTGGCAACCCTCCCCCTGCCCCTCCACGCCGCGTCGTCCTCCTCCGCAGTGCTCGTCCGCGGTGTCGTTGGAAGCCGGCTCGTCGTACAGCTATGGCGAACGTCGTGGACACCAAGCTCTACGACATCCTGGGAGTCTCACCGTCCGCCTCGGAAAATGAACTCAAAAAGGTGCGTGTGTTTTTTTTTTGAGAAACCGTGTCAGTCGAACAAAACATATTCACCACGGAGCGAGAGCATCCACACGGCGCGGGGAAATGTGGCCTTTGGCGCTGGGCAGCGGAGAGCTGTTCACCTTAGCTTAGCTTATTTTAGCTCACCTTACCTCAGCCTCATTTGTATTTGTTTATTTTAGCTTACTTTAGGATAGTGTAGCTTATTTTTTTTTTTTTTTTTTTTTTATCTCAACTGATCGTGGTTTATCTTACCATACCCTGGTTTAGCTTAGCTTAGTTGAGCTGAACTCTGCAGAGCGGCAGCCCGACCTGGCGCTAGCTAGCGTTTGGCAAGTGGAAGAGATAATGTCTAAAATTAACGTCGGTGACAACAATAGAAAACATCGTCTTTCCAAACAGCACAACGTCAACCGACAGCTGAAAACAGTTGTTACGTTTATGATTTTGCGTTGTTGCTCCAAGCTAACTGTCTGTCTATACACGATCCATTCTGTCCCTAAGATACGGTAAACAAACAGACTAGGGGATGTCGTTAACTCCCCGTGAAATGTGGGTTTGTGGAGCCCTTTGAGACTATTGTGAATGAGTGCACTATAAATAAACTTGACATGACATTGCGATCATCATATTAATAAAACCCCTGTACTTTTTTTTCTCTGTGTGTATGTGTGTCGAGGAAAACGTCTCTTGTTCGGTCTTGTGCATTTTGGATGGTTTTTCTAAGCAGTATAACCTAATTTCTTAATTACTGTCGGCGGGTACACTGTGTTCTAAAAGGGAACTCTTTGTTTATTTGAAATTTCCTTGCCGATGTATGGATCAGTACTGCTGCAGCCGTTTTTGGGCCTCAAATTCAAGGTCTACTTATCCACGCAGAGTAAAATATGTTAACCAGGCTTGTTTGTTTTCTATTAACGCCAACTACTGTATATTACAATATTATGATTAACTGTCTGCCCTGGGAAAATGCTGTCGAAGCTTATGATGATGATGCTGTCGTAGCGTATGATGATGATGATGATGTTGTTGTTTCAAAGGCCTACCGAAAACTGGCGAAAGAGTATCACCCTGATAAGAACCCTGATGCTGGAGATAAGGTATGATGCACCAAAGCACGCTATCAGGATTAAGTGGAATAACTTCACTCAATTTATTTTATTTATTTATTTGTAAATAAATAAAATAAAATATGTTTATTATTAATTTTTTGTAAAGGAAATCTCGCTGGTGCTCAGTGAGAGGAAATTCCTCTTGTCACATTTTTTTAAATGTATTAATTATGTTCTTTTTCTTTTTTTATTTCCTTGTCCAGTTTAAGGAGATCAGTTTTGCCTATGAGGTACTGACCAACCCAGAGAAGAAAGAACTCTATGACCGTTATGGAGAACAGGGACTACGAGAGGGTGGAGGTGGGGGCCCTGGCATGGATGATATTTTCTCACACATCTTTGGAGGAGGACTTTTTGGGTTCATGGGAGGGCAGGGCAGAGGAGGACGCAATGGAGGCAGAAGGAGAGGAGAGGACATGGTCCACCCCCTGAAGTAAGTAGTTAGGGTGTGTTTAGTGTGTGAGCGAATAAGGATATTTTCCAACTAAAACAGAGCAATTTGGAAGAATATCATGATTATGAAAGGTTATCTTACGCAATAAAGGTATAAATTGTGATATTTGCTATATTCCCAAAATCCAGTAAGAAGAAATCGAACTGAAGTTCATCAAATCGAAATATATGCTACTGTAGATTTATCAGATATTAATCATACTGGTTTTCCAAACAAAAAAACATCAGAAATCTAAGACATTCTCATCAACATTAATTTAGATTATAAATCTATATCAATGTCTTTTTCATAACAATATCAAGAAATCATTATCCCAAATTATTGCTTGGTCATGCTCATAATGCTATCTTCCCTCTCATCTCCCACAGGGTTTCACTTGAAGACCTGTACAATGGAAAAACCACCAAACTACAGCTTAGTAAGAATGTTCTGTGTGCTTCCTGCAATGGGTGAGTCTGAATTCAAATATCTCTTACTTAAACAATCTTAGGTCAGCAATTGTAATAGTTTGTCTGTTCACACATGGAAATTCCTGTTAATTACTGTTTCCTTAAAACCATCAGATCTTTTCACATTTTCAAAATGTTTCCCTTTCAGTCAAGGGGGCAAGGCGGGAGCGGTGCAAAAGTGCGTTGCTTGCCGAGGACGAGGCATGAGGATCATGATCAGACAGTTGGCCCCTGGCATGGTCCAGCAGATGCAGTCAGTCTGCACAGACTGCAACGGAGAGGGTATCACATCTATCAACGACCCTGTACTGAATTAAACAGACATTTACACATATGACACCCATCTACAAGGGCTGTTCTGTGTTTGTTGTAGGCGAGGTGATAAATGAGAAGGACCGCTGTAAGAAGTGTGAGGGCCATAAGGTGTGTAAGGAGACCAAGCTTCTCGAGGTCCATGTGGACAAAGGCATGAAGCACGGTCAGAAGATCAACTTCTCCGGGGAGGCTGACCAAGCACCGGGCACGGAGCCGGGAGACATCGTCCTTGTACTGCAGGAGAAAGAGCACGAGGTACAAATACAAACGCTCCCCCTGTGCTCAAATAGGAGGTCTGTGTCTAATTTTAAACCTGTCAAACTCTCATCTTCTAAATTCCAAACCAGGAATTCCACCGTGATGGCAGCGACCTGCACATGACTCAGCGCATCGGCTTGGTCGAAGCTCTTTGCGGATTCCAGATGACTGTTACACATCTCGATGGGCGCCAGCTGCTGGTCAAATACCCACCTGGCAAGGTCATCGAGCCAGGTACCCAGAGTTCCCACGTAAAACACTGCTGCTTCGCCGATGAACGCAGAACAAGAGTCACTTGTCACTTATTTGTATAGAGGTAGCTACATAGTTCTGGTGTCACAGCTCAATAATATTGACGTTGACATTGAAGTTTGACGGATTTAGACACAGTTGATTAGCAAATGTGGGTCACCTACATGCCATTGAGAGGCTAGAATAATTTTAAGAGTAAAAATTGCAACCATTTGAGAGCATAATTAAGCACAGATCTGAGAGTGGAAACGAACCTCAGGGTGGCTTGGCTTCTTGTGTGCTTTATAGAGATCTAGAAAGGCACATAACTTTACATCTCTATTTACTTTAGTACGGGGGTTTTCAATGTGGGGTCCGGTCCTTCATGAGTTTCTAGGGGGTCCCCAGGAAAATGGATTAATAGTTAAACTTCATTATTTCATTTACAAGACATCATATCTGACAATAAATATATGCTCAGAATTAGATCACAGAGACAAAGTCTTATCAGATGGGGTCTATGGCCTAATCCAAGTGAGGATCCTTGATGTGGAAAATGTTGAGAATCACCGCTTTAATGGATTAATATGCTTCCATCCCAGATGCAAAACAACGTAACACAGAAAAATAGCATGCAAGAAATGAATGTTGAGTGTCTGTTTTCAATCACATGATTAGAATTTAGTTTATGATACTAAATTAAGCCAAACAAAGAGTTTATTTTGTACTCATGTTGGTTTGTGTGGCAGGCTCTATTCGCGTGGTGAAAGGAGAGGGAATGCCTCAGTATAGGAATCCGTTTGAGAAAGGAGACCTGTTCATCAAGTTTGACGTTCAGTTCCCCGACAACAACTGGATCAGCCCCGAAAAACTTGTGGTGAGTTGGCTTTTTGCCAGGCCGGGGTTTAATGGTCATGTCCCCCGGCATGCACCGTTAACTTCATTATTTTCTGTCTAGGAACTTGAGGATTTGCTGCCCGCTCGCGCTGAGAATCCTGTGATCTCGACGGATGCAGAGGAAGTTGAACTGAACGATTTTGATAGAGGTCAAGGGTCAGGGAGCGGAGCCCGGAGAGAGGCCTACAATGACAGCTCCGATGAAGAGGGGGGCCACCACGGCCCCGGGGTGCAGTGTGCGCACCAGTAGAAGACTCGAGCAAATGCGCACATCCACACACACACACACACACACACACACACACACACACCTCGAGCCTCACTCCCACCAGGCGAGGCTCGACGCATACACCTGCACTCCTCTCTTTTCTCCGTTCCCAGGGAAACGAGAGACGCAAACCATACTGTCGTCTGCTCTCTCCGGTTCAGCGCGCTCACCAGAGCCGCGGCACCTGCGACCACCATGTTGTGTTTATGGACAGTAGTGATCATCGTAACTTCCAGCAAGATGAACGTCCCGTCCTCAGGGGTTTACTTTGTCAACTGGACTTGAAGCTCCGCACATTCATCATAGGCTTTTACCTTTCCATCGTGGGAACTTGCCAGTCTAGTGTATAAAATGCAAATATTGTCTACTATCTTGTAATAAGGTGTAGTTTAGTCTTTCACTCACAAATGCGCATGCTGCTACTCGACAGAAGAATTCGCACATCTCGCTCCCGGGTCCAGAGTGTGGAAAGAAGTGACGACGCGACATCCTATACCTAAGTGTTACTGCGATCAAAGTGCCCTGCATTCATCTGAACTGACCCGAGTCTAGACCTAAAAGCATGTCCTGTACACGTCCTGGCGCGAGTCACACACAGATAACACCTCATACTACCAGCTTAGGGCCTCCATGTAACTAACAGGGATTTCCTGGTCCTGGGACATTAAAGTCCTGGTGCAGCACGTCTCGTCCACGTACGATGATTTGTTAGATTGGAACTTGTGCTTTTGGTTTGAATGTAAGTGTGTTTGAGACCACGATACCCGAACCTGAGTTGTGCGCTCTTTGTTTCAGCCGAGGATATATTTATGTGTTCCTATGGCTCAATATGTGGGGGTTGCTGTGGAATGTCTTGGTTTCCTATTCCAGTGTTCGGCTGCTGTCTGAGTAGACAGTAGCTCAGGGCAATTTTAAGAATAATAATGTTCTGTTACAGTTTTTCTCAACAGCTTAAACACATTCCCTGAAACAATTTAGTTTTCCCGAAACAATAAACAGAAACCTAAAAACATACCTCACACAAATGGTATTAAATATAGAAGAACACTGATAGTTAGTACACACTGGTGAGATATAATACTAAAAATAATGCTTACCCCAACGAATCAGAAAAAAATTGATTATTATTTTTTTTGTTTTTTTCCCCCAGAACAAGCTTTATATAAAACATCATTTTGCATTTGTGCAAAAAGAACCCAATGTCAATTTTGGGGGGAAAAAATCATGTATGTTCAGTAGTATACTTTGAATCGGTGCGAGTTATAATGAGCGAATATGCAAGCCAGTAGCATAGTACAGTATGGAAGAATAATGCCATAAAATAATAATCAAATGTAAAACACAAAATTGAGTTAAAAGTGAACACTTTTTTAAGAAATTTGTTTTTATTTTAGGAGCTGTTGTTATGGTTTGCAATGTTTTGCTAGAGGAAACAAGTTTAATGTGGCTGAGAAAAACTGTAACACTCTCTTCAACTTCGTCACCGTGTAGTCCATTTCTCATCAGTACCAAGTTTGACCCAGGCAGGAAACCTCTGCCTGATGCCTGTTCTCTGTATTATGCACATCTCCCCATTGTAGAATTGTACGCCAAAATATGGGCTGTTTTACTCAGAACCCCCATCCCCACATGTAAATAGTTCTAGATAGCTGCATTCAGTTCATAGGGGTGTCCATTCTATAGTTGCAACACTCTTATTTCTTAAGGAGTGGATAATGGCCACCGCTGATGTTATGTTCATATGAAGGAGAATCAATGGAACCTCTAGCCTGTTGAGTTACACCCCTGTGACTTGCATTGTATATGTCATTTAGGCCACAGGAATCTACAGACGACTAAAAGGGGCCATTGGTAATAAATGACATTGTTATTTTGTTTGTCAAGGTAATAAAACTGTATACTAAACAAAACAGCCCTGTCTGGGGTTTGTCTTATTCCATACTGTGTTTTTTGTTGTGTGCAACTGCGGTTGAACTGCAACCACTGTGCTTATGATTGGAGAAGTGTCCTTCAAATGAACGATGACGTTTTTGATTTCTGCTTTTAATTTTTTTCTACACACAATGAAAAGCGTTCCTCTGTTTCATTTACACAACACTATTGGGATTTTTGTGATGCAAGCTGGTGAAATCAGTAGAACAGAACGCGCAGCCGTTTACTCTGCACCATCCTCCATATCTGCGCTGTGGAGTGCTACCGGAGCCAGGAGTTCCTTGAAGCTAGCAGTATTCCTACAGGGCCGGTAATATGATGGACAATCAGAACAAGACAACTAAACGGAGTGGTCTCTCCTTTCAGGTTGCATTGCATGGTTCTTTACCTGTCCCGCTTGGACTGCATGACGCAGGAGCGTTCTCTTCTCAGCTGTTCCAGTCGCTCTCTGACGACTGTCTTTTGCTGGCTCTTATCCTCCTGGGACATGCAGAACCAAGCAAGTCATCATTATGCTTTGTTTTAACAACCTGGCGGATTGAAACATGTACATTATGCGTTCACATATGGTAACCTGTGGCAGGTCGTGTGTGAGGTGCCGTAGTCTGTCTCCCTGTTTGAGGCCGAGCAGATCCTCCTCCGCCTTCCTGTTCTGAATGATTGACAGTCTTTCTTGAACCTACCACACAAAGTATTAATTAAGAGATAGATCTCAGATAGATTAGGATCAATGCCATCTTACTAGAATGTTTCCTATGATCTACTAATTTCTGCATTAAAACATCCCTGTTCATTTTTTTTAACCATTCCCTCATTCTCACCCTTAGCAGTTGTCTTTCTTTGTCTCTTTGTTGCTTCATTTCAACTTTCCTCTGTATGTCCACAAGATTACGCATCGTCCGCTCTCTCTCCAAGACTGACACTGGCTCCATTGGTTTTTCATGGTCCATCATCACCGATTCCTTTGTTGAGAAATCGACCTGCAAAATGGGTAAAGAGCAGCATGAGTCTACTAGGTTATTGGCCTGATGGCTTCTAATCCTAAGCCATTTGTAGGTTGCACCTTTCCGTCTGTATTTACAGTGGTACTCTCAGTGGAAGTGGAAACAGTTATCTTACTTGTGAAATGTGTTTATGGTCCTCAGGGTGAGGCGGTTCATGCCCTTCCAGCTCTGACTCTGTTAAGGGAGGACATGTTTCCATCTCCACCCTTACTTCCTCCATGGTCCCACGAGCTCCCGTCTTAGGGGAACAAGCCGAGGACGGCCGATGTACGATCTCTTCAGTCTCTGCCACAAAAGCTTGAGTTTGTGAGTTGCTTTCAGAGGGAGGTTCTTCTGTCTCCTCTGGTCTCTCGGCAATGTGCCTCTCCATCACAGGCTCTAACTGTAAGATATGATCAGTAGGGGAGAACCAAAGACTGCAATATGAAATCACCTGATGGAGACTAGCACTCATTCTTATATAATGGCGGGCAATACACAACCTGCATCTGTTCAACCGTCCTCTGAAGCTGCTGCAGGGTCGCATCAGACTGAAACAGAGATGTGTCCAGCACTTCCACGTGGCTGACTCCCGGTACCCTCTCATCGTGCTTGTGGCCATCTTTGTTGTGCCCTTCACCGGCCTCCTCAACCAGCTTCATACTGCACTCAGCTGAACTACTGGCAGCAGCCTCTTCTTGGCAGTGGGTGCCGTCCTCTGGCGGCTTGCTCCAGGCTAAAGTGATCAGAGAGTCCTGTTTCTCAAAGCTCTGGGGGGTCTTCCGAGGGCTGCCTTCTTTCTGCTCCTCCTGAGCTCCCTCCATTTCCATTTCAATGTCCCCATCTTTGGAAATATCTGCAGTGTCTGATACACACAAGATCTCCAAGTAGGGCAGTTCTTCCAATCCGTTGCCACAGCCTTGGAAAATACGTTAGTTTGAGGTAAATGTCTTTTTGTGTGAGCATGCATGCATCGTTAAGAGAGGTTTTTTTTCTGCATCCACATCTACATGTGTGTATTTGCCATACCTGTGCATAGATCCTCTCTCTCGAAAGCAGCATCTTCAGCGATTACTGGGTCTGGGTCTTCATAAGCGCCCTGTATCGGATCCGCAGGGCTGCTATTATTACCTCCAAGTTCCCCAGTGCCACTGTTAGGCGGTGTGATTGTCTCAGCGTGACTTTTTGGCGCTATCGCTGGATCATTGAAGGGTAGCGGCTTTGAAGTGCAAGGGGATTCGTGGTTCAGGAGATGAAGCGAGTTGGCAAAACGCTGCTCGTGGAATTGAGATTGATACTCATCTCTCAAAGCCTGGAGACGCTGAGCACTCTTAACACACAAGCATTTGATATATAAAGCAAGACATTTTTGTAGGCTCATTTCTCACCAGATTTTGTCCTTGCACCGTGGGGGTGCTTTTTATGTGGCATGGCGTGTTTGGACTCACCGTGTCCACAAGTGCTGTCAGTACTGCAGAGACCTGCGCCTCCTGGAGCTCTATCAGCTGGGTCAGCAGGAGCACAGCACATGGTCCCCACTGGGGTCTGGCTAACCCAGTGGGTAAATCACACATCCGGGCCTGCAGCTCAACCAGAATTTGGGGATGGGATGATGCATATGTGTGCAAGGTTTGTGGCAGAGGCTCAGGTTGGAACTGGGCACAGTTCTGCACCGGCTGGATTTCATGTCGAGCGTGTGTCTGCAGGGCAGCCTGGATTTGTCTCAGTCTTCTCACGCAGACGTCCTTTAAAGCATCCTGCTTATGTTCATCCTCTATGGGAGAACACATTAGTGAGGAAGATCCAGAGGAAAAGTAATTCTGCATTAACAGATAGAAAAGAAGATGACGAGGACATTAACTGATTCACCATCTCTGGAAGGCTGCTCGTGGCCGTGCCCTTGCAGGTCCTCCAGGGAAACGCTGTGCAGCAGCCTGAGCAGGAACTTTCTCTCCTGCTCCTGACTCAGCACCAGCCACTGCAGCACCGCCTGCCAGGATCAGGATAAACGCCACATCACACTGTTGGGCGCTTTACGACTTGGAGCCGTACCTGTGAGCATCCTGCCATGCTCTTGCTTTCTGTCTGTGTCTAGGTCCCAATGTCCCTCTCTAGCTCCCTCTGTCTGTCTGTCTCTGGTGTCTCTCACCTTCCTCGTCACAATTGTATTTAACCGGTTCCCCATTCACTCTGTCAGGTTGTTGTGTGTCCCTTGAACTCTTGGTCCTGTCTACGATCCTGATTCCCTGCCTGCGCCTGGATCCTGACTCCCCTGCTCATTCTCGTTCTCGTTCCTGAGCGGCCTTCCACTTCCCGGCCTTCCACCTCCTGGCCCCCTGGTGGCCCTCCAGAAGGCCTCCACCTACCTACCCTGTTTGCTTGGGCACGGTTCCAGCTCCCCGGCCATCCACCTGATGGGTGTTTGCTCCCTTTACCCACCTGCGGACCCTGGGAGCCATCCCTTCGGGGGAGGGTGTGTACTTTCAGGATCCTGCCCTGCTCTTGCCATTTGTTTCTCTCTAGCTCCCTCTGTCTGTCTCTGGTGTCACGTCCCTGCCACTGCACAGCTGTCCCCAGTCAGCAATCTCGCCACCTGTCTTCACCTTCCTTGTCCCTCCAGTTGTATTTAACCAGTTCCCCATTCACTCCGTCAGGTCGTCGTGTGTCTGTCTCTTGAACTCTCGGTCCTGTCTACGGTCCTGGTTCCTGATCATTTGCCTGTCTCCACATTAAACCTTGCACCTGCTCTCGAAACCGTTTTGTGTCCTGCATTTGGGTTCACCAGACCGTCTCCTTGAGGATACCAAGAAAAATATAGGAGCCGCCCCCCCAGTAAATTTATGTATAAAGGAAGGAATCTCTGTATGCCTGTCCGTCCATACATACGGTATGTATGTATGTATGTATGTCCTTCGATCATCTCGACAACAGTTTGTCCCGCTCTACTTCACACTTTCTGGGTGTGTTGCTGGGGACCCAAGGATGTGCAGTGTCAAATTTGGTGAAATTGTGACACGTGTAATATTAATGAACTTTGAATAAACAGCAAGCCAGCAGGGGGTGGGGCTTCAGGGTTCCGCGAATAAGTCACAAAGAGTGTCTTTCCCCGGTGTATGACTTTAAGTGACAGTTTCATCGTCCACACAGGACTGAATTATTGACACAACTGTGTCATTAAAATATCTCAAGTCTTAGATTTTGAACGGGGCATGAACTAGTAATAAGGCTTTATGATTGTAAACATAAATGACAAATTTTTACAAAATGACAGGATTTGCAATGTGAGGTTATGTAGGAAATCAATGCACACGGTGGTCCACATCCAGATACAACACATACATATACAGATGTGAAGCACCTGCTGTGGTGATGCTGAGATGAGGAACTCCTTGTCATTCACTTCTTGTTCATCAAGCTGCAGCCATTGAGCTGCAAGCTCTTTTTTGGACGGGCTGCTTATGCATGGCCTAAGGGGACAAATATCCATATAATACAAGACAATGCCTACATCTCAGTTTTGATGTACACAATGCCATTTACTCTGTCAGGGGTTAGTTTAGCTCACCATGTCTCCCAGGACTGTCTGGCTGCGAGCAGAGCAGCGTGGGACATTTTCTCTCTCTGAGCTCTGAGTGTGGCCAAGCTGATGTGCAGACACAGCAGCCTCAGGTTCTCCCTGTCCAGCCTGGAGGAGCAAGCAAGCAATAGATGATGATGGTGAGGGTCTGGCTGGAGTTAGATGTGAGTCCTGTTTGTTGGTCAGATCAACTCAGATCATCAACTTGTAAATTGAAAGGTCAAAAGGTAGGGGTTACAGATGCTCTGTAATTTACCACAAAAGACAATATATGAAATGTTGATGTTATACATGTTAAATATGATGTTATTACATAGGTGTAAGGATTTATGAGCGTATCTGTTGTTGTTATTCACAAAGCGTATATCTCCATTTTTATTTTTAAACATTACACGCTTCAGAAAATAATTCCTAGTGAGCTCAGTCTGTTTTTTTTCTTGTTTGTTTTTAACGTGCTCTCAGCATGCTGGACATACAACACAGAGTATTTGTGCCATTGCATCTGGGACAGAGTTAGTCTGCAAGTGGAGTTCAACCTCTCAACCTGCAATGAAGCTATTTATTCATTCTTAAATCATCAACAACTGCTGCAATAACTCTGTCCTGTGGACGAGCTGTGGGACGAGCAGAGCACAGAACCACCACCAACCCCCCTCTGTGGTGAACTATTTTGCCATGTTTGGGTCTATAAACAACTCATCGGGGAGAATCACCATGGATGAGACAAGTAATCATAGAACCAAGTATGTGTGTGTGTGTGTGTGTGTGTGTGTGTGTGTGTGTGTGTGTGTGTGTGTGTGTGTGTGTGTGTGTGTGTGTGTGTGTGTGTGTGTGTGTGTGTGTGTGTGTGTGTGTGTGTGTGTGTGTGACGTGTCCACCGGTGAGTGTACGGAACTTGTCCAAATTGGTTCTGGTGTATGAGATCGGTATTATATCGTAGCGCCTCCCAGCAGAGGAAAAAGCCCCAAAGCCACCCCTGAGTCCCGCAACCGTACCGACCCCCCCACGGCCACAGGAAAGCCCCGCCAGGTCCCAGCACGCCAGAAACCACCAGGCGCAAGCTGCCAGGACTCGAGCCCAGCTGGCCGGGGGCCCACCTGGCCGCCTCCCGGCCAACCACGCCCCCACACCGACCCACCAGCGACCCGCCACCCCGGAAAATCCCAGCGTTCAATGTGTGCTGTTGGCAATTGCAGTTAAAATTGCGGTGTGTGGGGGTACGAGTCCTCCAAGCAAGTCGAACCCGAATCACTCGCACCCCTCCTGCCCCGCAGACCCCGGTCCGGTGGAGTGTTGTTTGGAGTAAGAGTTGTGTGCGAGTGTATGCGTTCTAAGCTCATATGAGTGGTGTTAAAATTTTGGGACGGACAAGAAGCACATCGGGGCAGGAGCGTGATGGGCAAGACCGCAGCCGCCCACCACATCCCTGCCCACATAGCTCGCACCCCACCCGTCCTGCAAAGCCTAGGCCTGTTGTGTAAACCCTAGGCCTATTGTGTCTAGTGTCTTATGTCCGTTTACCTCTTGCTCACATCTGAAAGTGCGACCCTTTCTTGTTGACATGCGGCGTGCACCTCTGCCAGGACAGATACGGCAGACCACGCCTCTTCAGCAGACTCAGGAACGTGAAACACAGCGTCACACATCCTGGCGGAGGAACCATCACGTCCAACAGTAACAACACCAGAGCTGCACCCGGGCCTACGAATGTGTGATAGATGTGTGAGTGAGAGTGTGCACGCTTGTTACTTGTATATCCGGAACGCTCCGGGCAGCTCGGCCAAACGGAGCAGGTCGCCCGAACCCAAAGCCTCTTCTGCCAGATCCCCAAGCCCCTCCTTTTCCTGGTCTTGTTGCCATGGCGGCATGCTCTCCCACAAAGCTTCACCTGTGGAGTAGGGAATCAGGTGGTCTCGATTGTGCCACGATGTCTTGGTTGCCAGCTGTATAATGTTTGTGTTTAGGTTTCCTATCTTTTCCCCTCAGAAACCCCCCTATTCAATACAGTTGGTTCTATTTTCATGGAAGCATACAGCATACACATACAATACATATACAATACACATATTTGAACTGATACTCATGTGCTTATTCCTAGCAAGGTTTTGACTGTGATATACAGTACAGTGGTGTCAAACCGCTGTATATCAGTCACTACAGGTAAAATGTACTTATTAGTCTCAGTCTCTTTGGACAAAAGCAAAATTACTATGTTTCTTGAACAAATGTTTGACAATAAGGAGACATACAGTATGCCTCAAATTGTCCAAGGCCTTCACCACCGCCCTTGGGAACCCCCTCTGATGTAAATGTTCCTCACCGTAGTGCTCCTGCAGCATCTCTGCGTACAGAGTGAGGGCGACCATGTCGTACTTCATCTCCACCAATAAGAGGAGGTCTGGCACCGTGACGTAACCCAGAGTCTGGCCTCCTGTCGTCAGCTCATTAACGTTCCAACGAGGAGGCAGGAGTCCGTGCACGCCTTCAGCTACCAGCCTGGAGAGAGACACACGAAATAATACCGGTCTTCAGAGTAGGAGATGACATGAACCAACATAAAAGATCTTTCTTTGATGGATACCTGGCCCAGCGGCGCCTCGCCGTCCTTTTCAGTAGCATCGCAGGCCTGCAGCTCCTCTCCTGCTCCTGGTTATAAGGATCACAGGAACCAGGTGGAAGTTAACCACTGCTAAATTTCCTCTTGAGAGAAAACGAACCACGATCAAAATAAATACCTGTAAATGGTTCACGCCTGCTGTGCCGTATGTGTAGGTGTCTGAATGAGAAGCATTTGGAGCTTGTTTGAAGGTGTTTGTGTCTGAGCAGGAGCGCATGGAATCTGGGACCTGGTGATCAGTGATGCTCTGCTGCTCCATCACATGGAGATTGTCAAGTTTTCCAGCATTGAGGAGCCGCTGGTCCCAATACAGCTGAAAAAAACCCCAAACTGCCACTTCGACACACTTTTTGGCACTTTTTTGAAACCTAAGAACGCTGGGATGTTTAAATACGGTCACCACGATTTCAATATGGCTAATACTTTATATACCTCGTCTCTCCGTTCTCTCTCCCTCTCAGTTTCTAGAAGAACATCCAAAATCTTTTCTCCAACACAAGACCACTCCTCTTCGTCCCCAGCGATCTGAAAAGCACACGCAGCAAATAAATATCAAACTACTTATAACGAGTACTGATAAATGCATAGTATTTTCCCGCACAAAAATGGTTGTTATTGTCACTTATTGCTTTGATCAAGAGACATTATGTCTCTTTAGTGCGTCATTTTCAACATGAAAACCCTGTCGGTCACAGATGTGTGTTTTTATTTTATTTTATTTTTTTTACCTTTTTTATGGCCATGTGCACATCATCAGCGGTGCAGGAAGAATGGAAGACTTTCCGGAAGAGGACTCTCACATCATCAGAGGAAAACTCTCCTCCCGCGGAGATACCGAGAGCTCGGTACAAACCATCGACACACTCCTCCAGAGACACACACACAGTTTATTGGTGGCATAAAAACAGACGAATAGTGAACAACAACATGCTTCATAGGGATGAAGTGTCTCTCACCTGCTCCATCATGTTTCCACTGTTCGTGCTGATATGAATTATACAGGCTGTTTCCATGGTGACCGCAGTGCTCGGGACAACAGTGGGATCATGTTACAAAGTGATAGTGAAGCAGAAGTGATAGTGAAAGCTGGTCTGTCCGCAACTGAGCCGCAGGACGCACGACCATGTGACAAATTACAACCGTGTGAAAGATCCACTGAACATTCTCTGTGGCATTAAGCTGCGGCACAGTGTGGATTTCAGCCTAAGAACGTTTGGTTTCTTTACGTGTGAAGCATATCTTCACCCAATACAGATTAAAAATAAATTAGAATAAAATAATAAAAAGAGGAAAAATTCCACAAATAGGATATTTAACTTTATTAAAATGGCGGGGGTTTACCCTCGTCTTCAGTCGCTCTTCGGTCTTTTGTTCATCATTTGAGTGCCTGATCTTTGCGTTCTCGCCGGGAAAGGCGGACCCCGCCACCGACAATGGAAGCAACACATGAGGACACGGATAACTGAACTACATTGAATGGCTGTTTCTTTAAATCAATAATCAATATTAATACGATTTTCTTTTTTAAACAAAATACTATATAAACTGACGGATCGCCATTTTAAATCTTCAGGGCGAAAATGTATTTTCTTTTCCAACCTTTATGGTCTTTTGTTTTACTACAATCACTGACTCACTCCCTCCGTTTTCCATCCCACACAGCGACATAACAGTCAAGAGGCTTATAACTGTTTCATGCCAAGATGTGGCAAAGACACAGGTTTTGAGACATAATGGTGACGCTCTAACACTGTTGTACCTTCACAAATGTCTCAATAATATTATTTGATATGGGATACAGCAGCAGAGTGACCCGGTGGTTGTACTGTGCGCTGCACCACATTCGTAACTTTAAAGGTCACACATTTAGTTCCCGTGAAAAATGTGTGTATATGAGAGTGTGTGTGTGTATATGTGTGTGTGCGTGTGTGTGTATTATCAGCCGAGTTTCCAGACAAAGAAAGGACTCCCGAACTTCACCAGGAGTCTCTTCAGGATGAATGTTCTTTGATCATAACGTGACTTTATTCTATGAACCGTGTGGGAGTCTCTCCTTCCTTTCAATATGTTGAACACCTCCAGTTCTTTGCAGGAGCCTCGGCATCGGTGTTTGAAGAGTCTTGTTTTTTTTTTTCTGTGACATTCGGAGTTTTGGAGCATCAAGCTGAGAACAGAGAGGAATCAGCGCCCAAGAGCATAAATGACAGAATGCGAGTTAAAACCCCAGAATCCAGGTAAGTCTCAGACGATCACAGAGTCGGGTTCACACGGGTTCAATGAGTCATTTCATATTTTGCTCTGTGAGTCTGATAACAGAACTACTCAGAGGTTCAGTCTCCTAACCCAAAACTGTCCCACTGCAGGGGAGTAAAGGGGGCACTTCGAAGCCGGGCCGTTCCATCACATCATCATAATGTCCTACACGGCCGGGAAGGAAGGGAAACGGGCCACTTATCACGTCCTCTCTCCACATAGAAAGTTGTTTGCTGTAAACTGCTGAGATACTGAAAAGCACACTGGAGGAGAACGGCACAAAGGAAACCTGTAGAAAATGAGAGAAGCAGAAATACTCCCGTCTGGTGGTCAGGTTTTATACAGTGGGGGTGGGGGTGGTGGTGGTTTTAGTGAGTTCAAAACTTCACCACAATGTGCAAAGGCCCCAGTTACCGTGACAACGGGCAGTGTTTGGCGGAGTTATATGAATAGAGAGCTGCTATCATCACGGACGATGATCGCACATTCAGACCGACCCCAGAGACCCTCGCTGCAGAATAACAACGAAGGGCTTAAGGTTCGCTGGAAGCCGGAGGTTGCCTGCGCAAAGCGATTCCTTTTTCAGAAAATTCCGTTAAAGAACACGACGCAGATGCATTCCTAGTCCACAAAACAAGGAGGCTTCCCTTTAATGTTTAGCCTTGGCAGCCCAAAAACACTCCCAGGATATCCATATGATAACCATATTTTACTTTTGATAGATATCTAGGAGTGCCCACTCACACTGTATTGTTTATCATAGCATTTCCCAGCCCAGTTCTCAAAAAGCGCCATGTCCTTTTTAGCTCCACGTCCCCTCTTGCATCCCTGATTCATTTAACACTGGTCAGAATATATGTCCCTTCATTGAAGCCAGTGCACAGGAGCGGAGTTGGAGCACAAGTCCGAGGGATAGGGGTTATCAAAGGGGACTGAGTTGGGGAACGCTGCTTTATGAGTTTGCAGGATAAGAGCTATGATGCAGGTAGACTAAGGTACATGTGGGGGGAGCGGGCCATTGATTCAACTACAGGAAGAAAAATAAACAACATCAGACAATTAAATGTGTTCGAAATATATAGCGATTACATGTGTATATATGTATATGTACACTGATCAGCCACAACATTAAAACCAGTGACAGGTGACATGAATAACATTGATCATCTGGTTCCAATGGCACCTGTCAAGGAGTGGGGGATATATATACTGTTATATATTATTATATTTATACTGTTATACATTATTAAATGTATACTGTTATTTATACATATATATGTGTGTGTTATTATTATATGAGGCAGCAAGTGAACTGTTTCTTAATAATTATTATATGTAAATATGTTGTATGCAGATTTGGAGCTGTAACAAAAGTAATTTCCCCCTGGAATTATTAAAGTATTTCTGATTCAGATTCTGATCAATCAGTTGTTGAAGTTGTTGTGTTGAGGCATCGGAGCCACTTCAACGAGGAGCACGTTGTGCTGCTGGACGCCGGGACACAGCATCTCCAGCCTTGACACACGGTTGAAAAACCAACCTAGAAGCGGTGAATTCCTGCTCTTTATTGTGTCACCACGTTCATTTTCTATGGAAACAACGCAGATGTCCTACATGGGAATAAAACGCCAACCTTTCACTTTAAGTTGTGAGGACTTGAGAAAATCCTTCTTTTATTCTAATAAATGTTTGTTAGACAATAAATGTCCAGAATAATGGTTCATCTGTCGTGTGGACACTTCCGGCGAGGGCGTCCTTGACCGGAAGAGGAGTGACGAGCTGAGTGCGCGGTGTCTTTCAAGTCCAAAACAAAAAAAAAAGCCCGTTTTCCTTCGTCTTCGGCTGAATCTCTTCACTTTTCAAGCGTTTTGACGCAAACTATAAAACGTATAAATAGCCATGTGTCATACACGATGTTGCCGTTTCTTTTTAAACAGACGCAAAGTTGTTACACACCCATAATTCACTGACATGCTAACCGGCTAACAGCTAGCAAAACAAAGTCGCGAAATGCGACTGTCCGAGCATTTCCCCGCGTCGCCACCGAGCTGGTTCGTTTGGTTGGAGATGTGAGCTCTTATTCGGAGCCCTAGCTCGCTCCAGAGAAGAGTATCGTGCTGAGACGCCATTTGAACGCGTTGGGAAAATGAGCAGCGACCGGGGCGGGTTTCAGCGATCGCAGCCTGACGTCATAACGACGCGACATGATCGTCCCCGTGTCGCTAGCGCCTCGTTTTATCAAGTCACAGTTTTATGGCAAATGTAATGGTTTGACAATAGCGGCAGACATGTCGGTCACAACGACATAACCTTGTACGATTTATAAAACACCCAACACAGTGGGAATGGAAGGTGCAGTCGAGTTCGTGTTTTTCTTTCTTAACGTGGACTTCCATGGCCCTCCTCAGGGTCCTCTCCGAAAAGACACGTTGCTGTACTCGATTCCATCGCTTGGTGGCGCTGAGGAGTCGCCCGTGGCGCTGCTGGCACCGCGCCGGGGGTCAGAGCCGCAGACCCTGGGAAAAGCGAGGCTTTGCCCATATAAGGCTGCAATCCATCCGCTTCCCTCTTCCTCCCAGCTCCCTTCCTCCTCTCCTCCTCAGGACTGAGGGATATTTACAGAGAGGAGCCCTGGCCAGCTCGGCCTCCTTATTAGGAGCTCGGTTTGTTGTCAGCCGCTCAGTCCTGCTCTCCCAGATGAGACAAACAGATGGAGAACAGGCACTACTGCAGCTTGCAGGACATGGATGGGAACCCAGAAGACACCACGGTTCTCATGTCCTCCCTCCCCAGGGATCCGTGGTGCGGTCTGAGCTCACCATCCCCAAGATGTAAGAACCCTCGTGTCCAATGGCCACCTTTTTGAACACCCGTCTGGGCATCTTTTAAACACTCTACGCTATCCTCCGTTATACTGTTGAGGGTATTCTGTGAGAATGACGCAGGCAGCATTGCAGCTGTTACTTCCCTCTTTTTTTCTTACAGTGATGCAGGACATCTGGAGACCAGAACCAGCGAACACAGCACCACAAGTGGAGGTGATAGGGAGGAATGAGTCAAGTAGCAGGACACTTAAGTCCAGGTACAAAAACTCGGAATATCACACCCTCATGCACACAGGCCCACCATTCGATAGCCTTGGAATCCACATCTAGGATTTATTATTTTTGTTTGACTTACGATTAAGACAGGTTCTTCCGGACACAATAACCAATCGATTGATTACAAACACACTTTCTTTATTAGGGTGCTGACATTCATCTCATATTAGAAAACAAACGTGAAGAAAGAAGACAAAACGACTTAATTTCATAGGTTATCAGCAGAGACTAATATTATACACATAGCATATACATAACCATTCTCCCTGGGAAAGGAGACCGATAGACAATGAAAAATTATTTATTTGAAAAAAAAAACCATATATATATTTTATATATATAGAGATTTTTTTTTTATCAACCGTAATAAAAACGTGTAGCACAGTCTTTTACAGAACAGCAAATCCTATTTTGTGCAATGAACTTTGACCTTCGGCTATTAATGGCATCTCTCTCGCTTGCCCCAGAGAGGCGGCTGAGAGAAGGCGCTACTCCAGATATGGGATCGCTCATCTGGACGACAGGCAAACCTTCCCAGATGTGGTTTTGCTTTGCAGTGAGTAAAGTGCTGCGGTCGACAGACCTGGATGTGTGGTCACTAAAAGAGCACGGAGTGTCGGTGGTCACTAAAAAAAAAAAAAAACAACACGTGGGGAAGTGCATAGGTGGAGAGGTAGGTGGGTTCAAACATCTGAAAATCGAATGAAGTTTCCTGACAGAGCGTCACGGATTTCCCCCAAAGATCAAGACATGATTCTCCAATGGGTTTTGAAATGAGTTTTCAGATCAGCTCAGGAGAACTGAGACGGAAGTTACTGACCGCACTGTGGAGCGCACGGACACCAGAAGTGCATTTTGGGGTAGATGAAGAGTGGATAGGGGCGGGAAAAGTTTATGAATACGTCGCATTATTTGTGTTGACAAAAAAAGTGTATAAATACAACAGTAAGTGGGAGCTATATGGGCCGAGTTGCCTTGGGTGCTTGTGGAATGTGCACGGAGGAGACAACCTAACGCGCACATAGGAATGTGTGTGCACGTCAGCATTCCCCGGATGCACAGTTGTAAATAGTGATTGTTTTATTTTTTTATGCATTTCACAAGCCACGGTGTTTGACCATCGTCAAGCTCCATGTTGGCTCTAACAACTGGAGTTGCTGTGAAAACTGTCATTAAGGCACCGAGCCACTCCGACTGGTTCACCCCCTCTCCTGCTCTTTGGCACTAGGAGGAACGTGTGGCAGGAGGGAGAGACGGAGTGTGAGAGGGAGGAGGGTTCCTGCACACTCCTGATGTCCCTCTCTCGCTCTCTCTCCTCTTCTACTTGGAGAGCTTGCTGATGACTCGGATCAGAGCTCCGTTCTCGTCCTTCAGACGCTGGTTGTCGGCTCTCAGGTCGCCCAGAACCTGAAGGTGTGAGCGAGTTTGTTACAACGCCATCGAAACTTGCAATTGAAATAATTTTATTGAGTAAAGTGACTTCTCTGTCAGAGGACGGTCATCAGGCATATTTTTCTGAAGGAGTTTCTTTACGAGAGTCTTTCATTTTGACGACTTCCACCATTCCTACGCAACCGTGCTTCTACATATGTGTACAAAGAATCTTGGTTTTTTTTCCCCCCAGAAAATTATAAAACTGACATCCGTTTTGAGTCAGCATTTACACTATATGTACAGTAAGCTCCAAATTTCTTTCCGACATTACTCTTCGAACATTTCAGAAACAAAATCGTAACGACTATGAGGTTTACAGTAAGTGCACAGTCACAACTAAGGAATCTTGGTTGTTAATTCACGGTGGAACCATCGCGCTGCCGCCACAGCACCGTGGCAGCAGCGCGATGGACTGTTTGGAGGATAGCCTCTTTATCGTGACAAACTGAAATCATAAAAACCTGTAAAGTAAACTGAACAGGAAAGTGAAGAGTCAGATGATGTTCATGAGTTTCCAAACACCCAGAGGACTCCACACTTAAAAGGAAAAGTACTTTTGGTACTTCAAAATGTGAGGACCCTGTACAAAGGGAGCATTCTTTCTTCCCCCCCCCCCCCCTCATCTGTATGACTGAACCTTGCCACAAATTAAAGCAGACTGCACTTCAGCCTCATAGAAACAGTAACATAACAGCATATTGGCATACAGAAATGTCACATTTATCAAAGATTTTTCACCCAGGCAACAAACTGGTTTGGTAGTCATATTATGGATACCCCTTCAGCAAGTAATGACCTTTAACATGGAGAGCAGTGTTTCTCAACCCTTTTTAAAATCAAGCTCAGTTTGATAAGTGTCAGCCCACGGACACCGATTGATGAGATTCAGCCCCGAGGATACAATCGGAGAAGATTTATATTGTTGGATATGGTTCAGTCCAAAACCTCCATACCTGCACTTATGGAGGTTTTAACAGTTAAACAAGGATCAAAACAGCCATTGTACATTCTCTAACAGTGCGAACGTCTTGTAATTTAAACAACAGTTGAGGTGAACTATTAATAGCAACAATTTTGCTGGGGACCCTCTGAACGGACCCAAAGTTGAGAACCACACATTAAGCTATCGTAAAGTATAAGCAGCTGTCCTGGAAGGGGGATTCCTCCCTTTGCGACCCCTTCCCAAGGTTTCCTGTGAAGCCCTTTGAGACTGCACTGTGATTGAGGGCTATAGAAACAGACTGGACTTGATTGATATTATACACACTTTATAACCAACCTCTGGATGAATAAAACACTGCTCTACTACAACAGTGCAGTCCCACAGCACTGGTGATCAGCACATGCTAAAGCAAAGCTAACCAGGCCTCAGGATGCAAAGTGTCTTCCACCCCCTTCAGACCTGGCGTTAAAAAAAACCCCAAAACGTACAGATGTGAACGCATCCAAATCAAGATCAGAACAAACTAATTTGAAAATCAGACGACCCGCTTTTCCGTCTGCTTGGAACCCGCACAACCCGCTTTGTAGTGATGTCGGTAAAAATAGTAAACGTTGTGAGAAATGTTGGAAATCGGCTCCAGCCTCCAACAACACTGTGAAACGTGACACTCCTCCACGAGGCTTCCCAGCCTTCGTAGCAGAGCACTCTCCGCCGGTCGTATGGTCATTCATCCTTTCCCAAACTGAAACCAGTTTGAGGATATGAGTGCCATGTTTTAGGGGGCGGGGCTTGAGAGGAGATTGACAGGTCTGGGGGTGGGAGGCAATTCCTCCTAAACCGGGTCTGGACCAGACTGCCTGTTTCGAGAGCTTGAAATCCCAGCAGCCATCGCGGTTACAGTGGCCTCTGGCATTGATCAACAACATCTACAAACTCCCACTCATATATTGTGTTACAAAATGACTGATCGTACCTTTAAATCAGTGCACAGGAGAGACTATGTGGCGATTATTTGCACAGCAGGCGTGGAAGCAAAAAAGTTGTAAGGTTAACGCCAGGTCTGAACCAATGAGAGCTTGAGGCCATGAAACACCTTTCTCTCTCCATCGGTCTGAATCCTTCCTCACCTTTAACTCTTCCTCCAGCTCTGCCACCCGCCGCTCCAACATCCGTCGCTCCTGACGTCACAAATCAAACGTGGTGGTGGTGGTGGTGGTGGTGGGGCGTGCAACACGCAAAGACGAATGATGGAAATAGGTGGGACGAGTGAGAGAGTGAGAGAGAGAGAGGGGGGGGGGGGGGGTGAGAGCGTACTCGGAAAGCGAGGTGGCAGAAGTGAGGCAGGGAAAGCGAAACTCTTGAAACTCCCAGAAGCAGAGAGACAAACCTTCTTCTCGAGCTCCAGCAGCGTGGAACAGTCACTCAGCCGCTCCTGCCTCTGGTTGACACGGCAACAAGACAAGAAAGCGTTAGTTTCTCACACACACACTGCTGGGTACACGATGGAAGTTGTTTGCTGGTCCTCACCTGCGTGGCCTTCTCCAGGTCCACCCTCGTCTGGCTGACGATCCTCTGGGTGTCCTGCAGCTGGGACTGGAGGTGGCTGTTTTCTCTGGACACTTCCTCAAACAGCTGACACACACACACACACACACACACACACACACACAGTAAATGACTGTGGTACAGAGGTAAAACCAAAATGGAGGGACCTTAAAAGGACAGGTTTGAGTTCGACAGGTTAAGTCTTCCACCCACACCCTTTTAAAATGTTGGTTTCCATATAACCTGACGCTTTACTATTGAGAAACTTTCCGCTCTGCTGCAGCATCTCACTGTGATTAAATGCAGTCCAATGGGGCAAGCCATAAAAACATAAAATTTCCTTATTGAAAGCAAGAAGCTAATAGTCTTGCCACTATTTTTTTTTAACATATTTTGCAAAACATTCAAATCAAATTTTATTTAAAACTACTTTTTGCAATTGCCACACTACGTTCAGAGCATAAGGTATGCTACGGCAGGTTTCCAGTGGGAAGGGGCACAACTTCCTGTTTCTAGTCTCCTAGCACAGATGTAGCCACAAATGCGGATTTTGCGAAGTGCATAAGAAAACCCTGCTAAAATGTATGTTTTGCGACCATCTTTTATTTCAGTATAACATTAAGACTCTGACTCATGTGGCTAATGTGAGATTCCCCGGAGATTAAATGTTTTTCTTTCATGCTTAATTATTGTCTCGTTGGGATTGCATTTAATCCCAGTGAGAAGAAAAATAGAGAACCAATACTTTGACATCAAACTAATGTGTTCCTGCTCACCTTCTTATAGTCCTTGGTTTCAGAGCTTCCCAGGGTACAGTCATTGCAGGACACGCGGGACCTGAGCAAACCCAAAACAAGAAGGTCAAAGCTCCCGTTATCGTTATGAGGACAAAATAAGGAAATAGTACGGGTTTAGAGGTCAAAGGTCAGTGTCATACCTGGAGCTCAAGTGTCGGTCGGTCTGTAAATAGAGAGAAATATGCAACAGAGTCAGTTTGAAGTCACCCGAGATCCTCGACCACTTTTCCGCCAAAGTACCACCACAAGAACTCAATGAGGAACTTTTTCGGCCCGAAAAACTTTTGAAACGGGAACCTTAGTGTTCCCTAAAAGTGTTCTTGGTCTCTTTCCCAGATTAGAAGGTGAAGCAAAACTTGCAACTGTTTGGTTTGAAACGTCCCTTTGCCACGCAGAATTGGTGCAAGAACTTCGTCGTCGGTCCATTGGCGTTTTGGGTTCTGGCTTTCCATTTTAAAACTTAGGAGCTAGGGGAAGCGAGTGCAATGAGCAGATCAGCTGTGAGTAAATCAGCCAAAAAGGTGATTGGTTTGCTTGAATTTAACCAATCAGTGTTATTCAGTTCTAAAATCTTCACCTCAATGGTTCCCGTGAGACTGAAAAGTTCCACCTCCCTGACGAGGACTTGGGACCGGGAACTATCCAAAAGGGACCAATTTTAGAACGAAAGCTGCATTTCCACCACAGGAACTTTCCCCAGGAACTAGGAACCTTTGGAGGAACTCAGTGCGTTTCCACAGCAGGGACCAGGGTCTAAATTTAGTTCCAGGGAAAAAGTCCCAGGAACCAAAAAGTCCCTGCACGGGGGGTTGCACATTTCAAAAGTCCAGAAAATTTGGGGGTGGGGTTTGCAGTGCTGAACATTTCTGATTGGTCGAGTACTCGCAGCATTTAATTTCAGCCATTTTTAAAAATTTGAAGCTGAAAACCGGCGCGCTGGATGTACATTTTGTTTTTTTGTTCTAAAAATGTTCCATTTGTACAATAAATGGAAAAAGCCGTTTTTGATTAAAAAAAAGAAAAAAAACTAAATATATATTAAAAACCTAGAGAAGAAAAATTAAATAGGTATGTTGTCTGTTTCTAGCTGCTGCTCCGTGCACCCCCCCCCCCCCCATGTCTGCTCTCATTAGCTGTAGCTCATTGCGTCACTCCTGACACGACCAGATATTAAACCTGCTTGATGGCTCGCCGATGTTGGCGGGTGCTTGGATTGCAATGTAAGAAGTTCACACCACACGCTCGTCGCTCACGGGAGCGTGCAATGATTTCCTCCGATCTGGGGCTTTGCTCAGCGATCTCCAAAAACCTGTCTGCGAGCAGAAAATCAGCCCAGATACACTTAGTCTGACCTCGGCATAAGTTGTGAGGTGGGACCCCCATGGATCGGGCTTGTTGTTCCAGCACATCCCACAGATGCTCCATCGGTCCTGCAGATTTCGCAAAAATGACGCGTGGAAACAGCCGTTGCTTTTTTATACATCAGCGAACTAATTTGCATAATCTTCACAGGTCTTTAGACCGTGGTGGAAATGCAGACGACAACGGGCCGAAGGGACCTTCTAGTCCCTGAAAAAAAGTTGGGACTAAAAGTTCCAGGTACTTTGGGTGCAAATGGGGCTTAAATTCCTAAGAACCGGAAACAAAAGTTCCTGGTTCTTGAAATGCCTGCGGTGGAAAAGGGGCTTTAACCAGAGCCTCACAAAGATGGACACACACACACCCACACACACACACACACACCTGTGGATCCAGCCCACTGCCTGAGAACTCCTCTTCTCCACTGGGATCGTTGTCGTCACTCTAAACCAGTGGTGAGGAAACCAGATAGAACGACTCAAACCTTATTTATGGATCATACTTTGTACATTAGATAATAATACAAAGAAAGAAAATAGATCAAATAAATATATTTTTCCACTGTGTGTGGACAAATACTATGGAAGTAAAGTAAGTCCATAGACGTGTACAAACCTCTCCAGCTCGCTGTGCTCTCCTCCGGGCTCGTGCACGCCTCCGTTCCCTGCTCTCTCTGGCCCAGCGCTCCGTCTCACTCTCCCCAGGACCGGCCTCCGCTTCTGCCACACACACACACACACACACACACACACACACACACACACACACACACACACACACACACACACACACACACACACACACACACACACACACACACACACACACACACACACACACACACACACACACACACACACACACGTTGAGCTGGACTTTAAAACCAACTCAGTGAAACAAGGTGGAGCTGGACTAAATATCAGATAATCCAACGTGTTCTGAGAGAGAGGCGTGTACCTTTCCTGTCGGAGGTTAGAGGTCGCGGTGTGCCGGCAGGCTGCGTGAGGCCCAGCAGGTCCGACTTCTGCAAACTGGCGATTCGAGACCTCCAGCTGACTTCCTGTTAGCCCACAGTCCACATATTGTGTTGAATGTTGAATGCAAATGGTGTAAAAAAAAAAAAAAAAAGAATAAATAAAATAAATGAATAATAAGTCTCTGACCCCCTCATCTCCTCCTTTCTTCTTCTCATCCTCCTTTTTCTTTTCCTTCTCCTTGTTGTCTGTCTTTATCGTTTTCTCAGCCTCCTGCAGGTCCGTTAGAGTGACTCCCTGGTGGAACAAAGATAAGACTGAGGTTAAAGACTGAGGTTAAGAAACAGCCGATGGTGAAAACCTCAGACCTTCAGCCTCGGCTTTGGATCCACCTACAGAGAACCTGGATCTGCTTCTAGACGTCAATGCTGACCCAACTCTAGACTGTAATGCTTTTGGTAGGTAATACAAGGGCTACTGCTTGTGCCCCACCCAGACGGAAATTAAATAATGTGATCGGTTAATATATTGTAAATGATAATATATTTTACTAATAGGGCTTCAGTACCCAAAGCAAATCTTATGGTAAGATGAAATAAATGCAGATGTGTCTTTTTGGTAATGCAGATTTCGACCAAGCTGACAGCATAGAAGAGACCATTTATTTTTTTTTAAACCAAAATGCATTTTAATTTCTGAACCTGAGTGGAGCGGCGGGACTGCCGTGCATGCCTGGAGCGTGCCTTCCTCTGCGCCTCGGCCTCCTCATCGCGCACGGGCGTCAAATACGACCTGGAAGGAGGAAGCAGAAACGCTCTGAGCTGATTTTCCAAGGGATTTATTCAGCGTTATTTTATTTAGCCCTATCTTATCTGAGCTGCAGGTCAGACCCTCAAACATCTGCAAAAACGCTGCTCGGACTCACTTGCGCCGCTGCTTGGCCTCGGACTCTCCGGCGGTCGTGGTCCCGGAGGAGGAGGAGGAGACGGTGGACTGCTCCTTCTTCTCCGTCTGTTCCTGAGCGAGCCTGACGAGGAAGCGAGGCGAGAAATGAAGGAAAGTGTCAGAGCGGGTTCGGAAAGGGGGGAAAGTGTTCAGCTGTGATTTAGTCACGGAAACATCGTGCACCTTTGGGCTGCCAGATTATTGAGCCGACTGAGTCCCGTAGTGGATGCTGAGCTCCCTGTCGGGTCGTCCAGCCTCCTTCCATAAGACGAACTGGAAAAGAAATACACAAGCCACGGCACATCGCTGACATAGTTAGGGCTGGACGATATATCGATATAATATCAATATTGTGATACGAGACTAAATGTCGTCTGGAATTTTGGATTTTATCATTAAATGTCATCTTTAGGCTAATGCAGTTTCCTGAACTTCACAGACTGTTCAAATCGATGGTCATAATATCAAAATAACTATGATTGTTTCTCAAATATTTCCTGTGTGTAAATATCTTATGAGAGCACCATTAGTTGTCCCCAAAATATAATGAAATGATCAATATTGATGTATTCTTCCAAAAATATCATATTTGTTTTTGCAATATCGTCATCGCTCGAGATATAAAGCCACCTTTCACGGCCAGATGCAGAACAGTGATTATTTTGAAGCCAGCACAGTAAGCTATGCAGCGCTGCACAGTGAGCACGACAAAGCAGCAGAGTGAACACATGGCGGGGCTGTGCTTGGACTGACTGACCTGCGAGGCAAGGAGGGGTTGGAGCTAGTGAGGTCACTTCCTGTTTGACCAGGAAGTCTCCGGGTGTAAGAGGAGCTACGGCTTAGCCAGCTAAGGGAAGGACAGGGTGACAGGGGGGGACAGATACAGTGACACAGAAAAAAACAAAACAAAAACAAACAAAAAAAAAAAAAACGCTGATTCTAATTTCACAAGCGTGCTGGCGCGAGGAGCAGGGACCCACCTGTTGGAGTTGTCCAGGCTGCTGTCAGGGATACTGAAGAGCCGGCGTGTGGGCGTGGGCGGAACCCGGGCCAGCCTCGGCTCCTGTGAGGGGCGGGAGATTATTATTTTTTCTTAACTAGAGAGTAAAGCCTTTTCATGAACTGATACACCACTGAGCGATGCCAGAATAAAATTTCATTTTTGTAATTTTAGATTTGTTTTGCTGTCTCGGGATGGTAAATGGACTGCATGATATAACGCCCTTAAGCCAAACTGGAAACCTGAGCCACTGCCACCGCAGACGGTGGATTCCCCTCAATCACAGGTGTACCTGTCCTTGGGGGGTGCTCACCTTGGCGTCGGCCTCCGAGCTGAGGCGGGGGCTGGAGGCAGAGCGGGTCATGCCCAGGCCGGACTCCAGGGGCCTAGAGGTGTCCTGGCTGGAGTCCGCCACCCCAGCGGAGCCCAACGTCACTGAGCTGCCGGCCTTCCGGAGAGAAGTTCTCCAGGAGCCCGGGGCCTCTGTGGCTGCAGGCTTGCTCAGTTCCTGCTGCACAGCATGAGACACACGGCCATTTGATTAAATTCCGAGTTCAAAATTAAGTCTTGCCGTGTTTTTGCTCCAGCCATGTAGCCAGCTGATTTCACTCAGTAGTTGGACCTCCGGACTGTGACAATTACCAGTTGGTTGACTCAAAATACTGGGGTGGAGTTTTACTTTCTGAACCTGGAAGCTCCACTGCTAGCTTCAACCACCCCCACAACATGCAGAGTCTGACCACGGTTACCTTTTTAACTCCACTTCCTGTGGTGTTCGTCGACATGGAGTTAGCAAGGAGGCTGTTGTTGTTGTTGCGTTTGTTGTTCAAGTTGTTGATAATTTCCCGGTTTTTGGCTTTCTCTGCAATGTGATAAAAGGATTCAGGTTCTCCCAATAAACTCTGGCCATTAAAGCACCTGTTGTGGAGTTCATAACATAACTCAGGTGGAACCAGGAGATACCTCTCACCTGACTCTGCGTCGCTCTCAGATTCACTCTCCTCCTCGGAGCTGGAGCTGCTGGAGGCTTTGGCCTGCGTCTGGCCCTGGCCTTCCTCCTCTTCTTCCTCGGCAGGGCTGCTCTGCAGGGCCGGCGGCGGGTGCTTCTCCCGCTCGTGCAGGCAGATCTTCTCCTTGCTGCTCATACGACAGATTGAAGTCCTGTGGGGGTGGGGCCAGGGCGGAGCACAACCACAGTGGCATGCAGGAGCCAATCAGTGAAGGCCATCATTCCACGTGCAGCCAATTAGAGCGAGCGTGCGTCAATCACACAAAAATGACAATCAGCGGTGGAACTGTGGGTCACTGTGTGGGGCAAGGTGTGCAAAACACACACTGAATTAATAATTAGCTTAAAAAGGCAGATGTTCCCTCGATCTATATCTATAAAAATATATATTTTTATAAATTTGTTCAATACATCATGCGGTGAAAACTTTCAACCGAACAGGATGGATCCAACCCTTATGTAATGCGGTTACCATGGCGACAGACACCTCAGTCAGTGATGGATAGTAGGATGAGGGTGTTTCAGTTGAAATGTATCGTTACCCTCATCAGCCTCATTACTGACGGTGGGAAAACCTCCCTATGCTCGGCCTCCGTGACCCAGGATTAGCTACCCTCACAGGTTGGATCACTTGGTTTCCGGTCCCATCTTCTAGACCCCAAGCCTCGCTGGTTCTCTATCCCACCAGGTTGTGTATTCAGTTCACCTTGAGTCAGAATCAATCACTTATGCTGCGTACGAAATCCCATACTTGCATATAATTTCGTAGACCCAGTGCGCTTGTCGGGCCCTTTGAAGTTGTGCTGTGACTAAGTGATTTAGAAACAAACTTGACTATGAGCGTTTTTAGTATATCTGAAGCCACAGTATGCATTGAATAGTATGTGAAATGTAAGTAGAAGACACAAGACATTGGCAAAAGTTTCCCTGCAGGGTCGTGCTCAACCTGTGCTGAAAGGAGGTGGAGCGGCTATATGAGAAGACTGAGGACCAACGCCCGAGAAGACACATATCTTTTTACTCACACACTTACAGTAAGTACACTGGACGATGATATGTAGTATGTAGTACTTGGTTTTTAGTTTGTAGTACATGATTTGGGAGGCAGCATTGGTTTCCTATAGAGCGGAGCTCAGAGGCACTGAGCGACGTGAAGGCACGTTACTGGTTTGTTTTTCTTCCTGCAGTGTATTGTGTAGTTTTAAGCTGGCATCACACCTGCATGCAAACCACTGGTAGGCTGATGTCTGCGAATCAGCTTGGCAGCAGACTGGCGCATGCACACACCCGAACACACACACACACGCGCGAAGACACACGCGAACACACACACACACACACACACACACACACACACACACACACACAAAGCACTGACCTGCGGGGGCGACCTGGTGCCATGGAGATCGGTGGGCCGGTCTCGATTACAGGAGTCTGCTTTTCCCTCTCGGTGCGTAGCTGGAAATTACAGCAACACTTTATTAGTCCAATGTTATGAACCAACGTAAACATGGGAGGATGTAAAAAGACAGCGCAGACTCACAGCGTTCTGTTTCTTCTGTAGCTCCTCCAGCGTGTCCACGAGGCTCTCGTCAGTGACGTCCAGAGGAGTTTGGCCCTGAAACACGGAGGTTCAAACCACGTCACCCAACACGGAGGAGGCATGTGTAGATTCTGATGATGAGGTCAGGAAAACTCTTCCACTGCCACAAGGACAAAACAGAGACTCGGGAGTCTTTACCTTCAGGCCGTTAGGATCCTGAACTTGGACGTTCAAAAAGTAAAAGTCCTGTTTTCATGTTTTAGCTCCAGCTGTGCGCTGATCAGCTAACCAGCTGAATCCACTCATCAGTTGGACCTCTGGGTTGATGCTACATGGTCGAGTCAAAATCCCAGAATGAAATTTCACTTTCCCAACCTGGATTTCCCACCTCTGAACAACAATTATCACTACACACTGTCAAAAGTTGTGTACCTGTGAGCATTTCTCTTGCCACTGAACATCTGTAAATAAAATTATTATAATATATAGACTGTATATTTTTGTACATTTATTTTTATTTTATATTTACAGTACACATCATGTATCATACACTTGATATTCATTTCACTGTACATTGTAGTTGCATTATATTTTTTGGATTGTTGCATATATTTGGATATATTTCCGTAGATAACCTCTTCGATCTTTCATATTGGTTTCTTGTTATTGCTCGCACAGCTTTTGGAGTTTTCCCACCAAGCGTTGTACTAGTACAAGCATGAGACAAGTAAAACCTTGAACTTGAACTTCAAGGTGTGGGGTGGTATCAGCGTTCCACTCACCACATTGTTCACAGCTGCCATGTTGCACATGCTGTCGGCGAGCAGGGAGCAGACCTCCTCCTGCCCCCAGTGAGCCGCCGCGTGCAGCGCCGTCCAGCCGTCGATGTCCCCGCTGTCCACGTCCATCCCACACTGCAGCAGCACCCTGAGGGAGGCAAGGAACATTTACACCACCGACACCGCTCCGATGAGACCAGAGTCCCATTTTTATGTCAGAATGCAACAAGAAAAAAAACGACCTAAATCGAATCCATGCCTTATACCTGCTTGGTCATAATGTCCAAATGACTAGTGATTGGTATCACCTACTACGCTCTTGAATTTCACGCTGCCAGCTTGTGGTATGACCAGGGCTTAGACTCGGGTCGACCAATAAGTACGGTATCAAAACACGCCATCGGCGCTCCGTCCCGTGCAGCCGAACTTACTTCAGGACTTCGATGTAGCCCTTGGCGGCCGCCACGTGCAGAGCGGTGGCCTTGGTGTTGGGATGCGGCGTCAGGCTGCCGCTTCCCGCCAGCACCGCCGTGGCGTCCTGCAGCATGATCCGCTCCTCCTGCTTGCGAGCGTTGTCCACGTCTATGGCTAAAACAGACACAGACACACACACACACACACACACCCCAAACAGAGCGTCAGACCTGAAGGATCATACATATAAGCACCGTTTGGGAATACCTAGAACGTTGTAAAATGATTTAATCTGTTTTTTTCTGATGATTATGTAAAGACAGACTTGCAAATTCACTCCGTTGTGGATCATAGAAACCTTCAGGACAAATCTGGGACCCTAGTCCCAGTGCCAATTTAACTTAAACTTAAGTATGTTCCAAATGTGACTGCTTGGAAAGCAAGCCAGAATTTGAGGCGTTTAAAGTTGATGACAATTTTTTTGTTTTAAGATTGTTTTTCAAGTCGAACCTTGTTTCTTTATTTCAGCCTTCAGGAGCCTCTCCATGGCATCCTCAGTCGCCACGTCCAGAGGAAGCTCACCCTCGCTGTTCACTGCCCCCACGTTGGCATCGTGCTCGATCAGGTACCTGCACGCAAACACAAGGTTCATCTGAACGGGATTCATGACTTCCAAATTATCCTGCCTTTGTTGAGCTTTAAATCCCGTTCTGAGTGTCGTCCCCTTCAGGCAGGACACCATATTTGAGGCTGTGACGAACTGGGAGCCACGGCTTTCTACAACCGGCGTAGACCAGCCCTTGTACAGTGGAATAAATAATCTGTGATATTTTGAGCCACAATGTAATTCTGGACATTAATCGCTTCACACATGGAAAAGAACATTGTGAGAAACAAGAAAAAAAGTCTCTCAGTTCTCACACTGGTTGGACTTTACTGGAATAGGGAACTACACAAACTGAAAGGCAAACAGTTTCTATATGAGTTCACATAATCAAATATCATGTTTGACATTCAAAGTATTGAGTACATTCTTGATGTTTGGGACATAATGATTATTTGCACAGTGCAAAGGCTTTGTGTGCCTTAAGTGTGTTTTCATTATGCACACACACACACACACACACACACACACACACACACACACACACACTGTTAACACTCACTTTGCTATCTGGATGAAGCCGCAGGACGCAGCAGCGTGCAGCGGTGTCCAGCCCTCATTGTCCCCTCGGTTGATGTCACTTCCGCTCTCTACCAGAAACTGCACCATCTCAGCATTCTCATCAATACAGGCCTGAGAACACACACACACACACACACACACACACACACACACACACACACACACACACACACACACACACACACACACACACACACACACACACACACACACACACACACACACACACACACACACACACACACAGATCACCATGGAGACAACTTTCTTCGACTGTTCTAAACCAAGCACGCCTTCGCCACACAAGAACACAGCTTGAATTATAGGGTGAAAGAACCTAAATATACGATTTTACGATGGACGAACGGTATTAAGTGGGATGGTTTTCCAAATACCACAGATCATATCCATGTTATGTTTTTATTTTCTATTTAGCTCCATCCTTCACCACCCCTCTCACCACTTAACTGCTTCTTCTGTTTGTTTAAGTCACTTGTCTAGATTTTATCTCCCCTGCCCAGCGAACAGATACAGTGAAACAAAGATAAAAAGCAGAACACAGAGTTACAGATTCGCTGGCTAAAACATCTGAACGGATGATCTGAAGTTGAATTGGAAAACAAGCTTTCTAGGACCCTGTTGAACTGCAACTTTTATTTCAAAATATCAGCACCATTTGCATGAAGGCAAGGTCAGTTTATTTGATCAGCAATTTGTTCAGCACATTTCATGCACAAGGGCAATTCAAAGTGCTTTACATAAGACGTAAAACACATATACTGTAAAAGCTAGAAGGAATAAAAGTATAGAAATAAAAAGCTAAAAACAGATAAAGACGTTGAAGTGAAATTTAAAACTGGCCTACACAATTAAACACGGCAGGACTGGAACCCCCACATAAAAATACATTTAATTAATATCTCTAACCGCTGGGAAAGCTACTCGTTTTTTTTTTGCAAAGCTGTTATATTCCATTCTTGAATTGGTTGGTGTGTGTGTGTGTGTGTGTGTGTGTGTGTGTGTGTGTGTGTGTGCCTGCGTGCGTGTTCACATTGCTCATTAAGGATCCAGACAGTTGTAAAATTCACCGAGTTCCACAGAGGCTCTTGAATCCGACAATGCCTAATCTGTGCACTTATTTTAATGGTTCTCGGTTAGGAGTCACTACGAGCCCCTAAAGTTCCGCACAATGCTGTTAAACTCCCAAAAACGGCGTGTTCATGGAGACGCATTTCCCAGGGCGAGTCGCAGCTACCGTCTCTGTGCGAGTCGCAAGATGTATCCCATGATTCCCCCGTGCTCTTTTGTAATTAATATGATGGTTTCTTATTGATAGGAATTAATAATATATCATATGTTGCACTACCCTGAGTAGACGACGCCTTCAAATTGTGAATCAGTCTTTAAGTCGCCATCGACAACAACAAAACACAAACAGCTGAGCTTCACCCGGGGGATTAATAATTAATAGTGTTATCTCGTCTTGACTTATCTTAGCTCGAACCAACTCGACAAAAGACATACACACACACAGCCATGTTTTTATGAAGAGACAGACAATCTATCTGGAGAGGTAAGAGCTGCAGCCAGACTTAATCATTTTTAATTTTTTTTTATTGGCATTTTATGGTGATTTAGCTCAATTTGCTTTGGCACAGGCATTCATTCTTAACAAGTGAAGAGATGTTCTACTTAATCTAATATGAATAAAGGGATTCAGGCTGCGCTGTAAGATGTGACAGCAGAGTGACTGCAGCCACAGAGCCCTGTCTGTCCTAAGCCAGTTAAGAAGCTTTCCTCTGGGGCTAAATCTAAAACTAATCACAAAGCTATTTAGGCCCCCGTCCGTCTTCACAACATGAGACAATTAGCCAGCGCAGGTAGCGTACCAGGAGGAAGAAGAAGGAGGAGGAAAAGTTTTTTTTTCGGGACCCAAAATGAGGCCCCGCTGAGCCAGAAGCGTATAAAATGCAGAACTAATGTGCAGTTGAAGGAGAGCTCTGAACAAGTGGCTGAATGGACAGAGGCTTCTCGCCGCTCGGCGTTGGGAGCGTGCGCGTGGAGGACCCGCCGTCAAGTGACTCATTGTAGAGGTCGCCGCTGACAACAGCAGCTTGTTGCAGTTTGGGAAATGTTTTCCATTTCTTCATCAGAAATCCCCAATGTCCCCACCATGGGGATTTGGCAAAGGGAACGAGGGCGAGAGGAGTCAGAGAGGGAGGGAGAGAGAGAGAGAGAGAGAGAGAGAGAGAGAGAGAGAGAGAGAGAAAGAACATCAAGTATGGAGGGGGAGAGAAAGAGAGAGAGAAAGAGGAGTGACATAGGGGTAGAAAGAAGAGAGAGAGGGAGAGAGAGAAAGAAGGAAAAGACGGAGGGGGAGAGAGAGGGAGAAAGAAGATGAAGTATGGAGAGCGAGCGAGAGAGGAGCGTCAGAGGAGAGGGAGGGGAGATGGAGGAGGAGAGTCAGAGAGAGAGAGAGGGAGAGAGAGAGAGAAATGATAGAGACAAGAAGAGATGGAAAGTTTACAGAGTGTAGGCCTATATTTAATTCCCGTCGCCAGGCAACGAGGGAGCAACATGGGAGGGAGGGATGGACGGAAGGCGAGGGACCACACCGAGAGCGCCGGACGGACGAGTCAAAGAGGGGGTCACCTCCAAAGCCCCCGAAAATATTAGAAAGCTTCCTTGACGTGCGAAAGACAAAACGCAAAGCGCAACAGCGCCATTCACGCCGAGTAAAAACCACAGGGAAATGAGACGCGGGTGCCAGAGCGGGGCATTCAGATGGAAGCGGCAGATTGTGAGCGCCACTCGACTGTCCGGTCCCTCCGCCTGTGCCATCTACCTTATATGTCAACAGATAGCAATGTGTTGATGACACGCAGTGTCACAAAGGCGGAGGAAATACTGCATCAGCGAGCGCCCGTGTGACAGTGATGGTGTCCAGATGAGCGGCGTGTTATGACTGGAGGAGGGAGGGAGCGGCGAGCGCAGGGTGGGCAGCAGCGCGAGCTAACGGGGTCCGAGGGAACATGGCCTATTTGGGATGTATTGAGTCCATTCGCGGGCGCCGCGATTCGCAGCCGGTTTTCGCCCCCCACACCGGGGACCCTCAGCGTGATACGCACTAGGCCACAGACCTCCTTTGACAAGCACTCGTCTCTGGGACCCCAATCTGAGAAGAGTATTATGACTCTTAGATATGATGTTAGTCCAAACTCCCATACCTGTCTGTACCGCAGTTAGGGAGGGAGATTACGTTGAAACCGGGGCAGCCATCATCGCACATTCCCAAACGTCTCCTCAACTAAATAACCCTGAGGTTTAGCTGTAAATCATTTTGCTGGGGGGGGCCCCCCGGAACCTCTCGAAGGACCCCTGGCGGGTCCCCGGGCCCCGTGTTGAGAACCACTGCCCGAAGAGTATCTGATGATAGTACCCATATTGTACCTTGCATTGAAATAACTCTTTATACGAATTGGGAATAGAGTGTGAACACCTCAACAGTGGGAACAACTTGATCTGGTCAGTTTAAAACCCTGGTGATGTACTGATCACCACTGGAGATGGACAAGATCCGAGTCCAATACATTCACCTTGGAGTGGACCGTGTCAGTGGTCAGAGCTGATCACCGACACTCTGATGCCTCCATCTTCCAGAACGTTGGAAGAAAAAGACGTTATCCATATAAACAGACGCGCAGACTGTGGAAAAGTCCCTCAAAGTGAGTAAAAGTGGGTGAGATTCGCCGAGCTCGCACCACAAGACCGAAACATTCCCAGATGATGACACACAAACAAAGCGGTGAAACAGTTATTTTCCAACAGAAACCAACTCTCCCGGCAGGTTCCCCCCGCTCCTCCGCCCGGACCGGAGACCCACAAGCCCCCGCCCCGGAGGCTCACACCGCGGGAGGTTCGGTACCTGGTGCAGCGCCGTCAGCCCGTCCACGTTGGCCTGGTTGATGTCGGCTCCGTGCCGGAGCAGCGCCGCCACCTCGCCCTGCTCCCCGGCCGAGCAGGCGGCCATGAACACGGCGCCCTGGGCGAACCGCACCCGGGCCCTCCGCGCCCCGGAGCCCGTCGCCGCCGCTTCGTCCCGCGTATCCGGTCCGGTCCGGTCGGTCTCCGAGCCCAGCCATCGCTGCAGCTGATCCTGCCGTCGCTGCTTGGCAGCTTCGGACCGGGAGCGGTCGGTCGCCGCCATCTTCCCCTGGTCTGTCCCCGGACAGAGTCGGCTCTCAGTGCGGACTCCGAGGGAAGCGGGTCGGACCGCTGGGTGTTCCCGTGGCGCGCCCCCTGGCGGCGGAACACCCGCACTGCACCGTGAACTACTGACTGTGTGGCAGTGTAAACACGGGATAGGCTGCCTGCGGGGATGACGTGCTTCAGGATTTACTATCCAGGAATTGAACTGCTGCAACAACTCTATGTCTCTATAACGCTGGCATTTATGACTAATAATAAATATTATTATTATGACAATAATAATAACAACAGTAAACTTTATTTCTATAGCTCCTTCATACACAACGTGCAACTCAAAATACTTTATATTAATAGAAGGCATTTCAATAGTAATATAATAGTAATAATATCTGAACGCCAACAGTGTAATGATAGTAATAAAAACAGTATTAAATATCATCCAATCATATATTAGAAAAGTACTTTATTACTTCTTAGTGTACTTTAATATAGTTGTTATTATTTAATATGGTACATACATTAAGGTATTTTGTAACACTACCATATTATAGTGTATTACATAATACAACACTACCCTACATTATATATGCATATCGCAACTATATGAGATAACATAATGTAACACTTTATTAATCCTCAGGGGAAATGCAGGTGTTACAACAAGTCAAAAAATAAATAAAAAACGAAAAATGAAATAAAATATATGTACAAATATAAATTCACATTATACAGTACTGTATATGGCTACATTATTATGATGATGAGGTATGATGACATTATCATCATCGTCATCGTATTTCTGTCATTATCAGTCACTACAATTGTGATCACTATACTTCTACCCGGTTTTGTGGCGTTATTCTAATAATTTCATTCAATTCAAGTTTTGATAATGTTGGAACGGTAGAAAAATGACATTGAGAGTGAACTCAATCAAGAAGATTTCAATCAGAGAGTGGCAATTTAAAACTTTATTCAAGTTGAAAGACACAATCAAGTAGTAAAGGCCTCAATCATGTAGTTCCATTTTCTGCCCAAAAAATATATTACAAACCAACAAACTGTATAACCCTAAAAAGAAATACTGTAATTTGATCATAGTAGATTAATGTCGGAAATGTGACATCACAGAGAAAGAAAAGGCAAAGCATGATATGTTTTAAATGTTGGCATTTTAACATAGCAGTGACTCATAATCTTTTCGAAACAAGAAGAGTTTCAACACAGAAAAATGATTGGACAAAATAATAAACTACAACCAATATATTTCATCACACCTTTTGTTTTTTTCATAACAAGGAGATGATGTAGTATTCATAATTCAAAAAGGCCACAGCTGAATCTCCAGATTCAGACAATAAAGCAAAGCCTGTTTGTTGTTCTAATATAAATAACTACCAGCCATTGATAAAATGACCTATAAAAGAACGGATTGTTTTTTATTTGACTGCATTGACGCGTGCATTAAAATAAATTATGTCCCTTATGTAATCTACATGTTACCACACTCCTTTCCCTTCCCTCAACTCTGCTGAGTCGGGGAAAACAGCCTGTAAACCTCCTGTGAGCTGATATCTGGATGCACTCTGCTTAACTACTAGACTGACTGCATTCCACAAACACGCTAACGCTTACTTCTCCAAAACAGGACATTTGAAGTACGCATATTTGTGTACTGTCACGTTTCACAGGCTTGTACATGTTCATGTAGGTTTTGTACATGTGCTACGCTTGAGAGAAAAATATAATTATCTCATCCATCCATCCCACTGATGCCCGACGACATGCTGCATTTATTTTGCCGGGGCAGAATAACCCCCGAAGCGCACTCTATACTTGAAACTCCTATTCCATTTAATCACACACCAGTTAAAAAAAAAAAAGATATCAATGAGATTTCTTAAAGATAGTAAAAAATGGTAAATTAATACCATCCCTGTTCTGTGTAGGATGACTCATCTTCACGGCTGGCACAATCGTATTCAAGTCCTTTTAAAGGGTGCTTTCGGTACATGGCGCTCCTTTGCCTCCGGATCTGCTGCCGCGGCTCCTACGAGCTGCCGACGGAGGCGGTCGGAGTGTTGGGACCGGGGTGCTGCTTCACCACGCCGTCGTGGGAGAGGACGCCTCGTCCGGAGCCTCGTCCGGCGCCGGCGCTCCGGCTTGGAAGGAGCCCTGCAGGTCCATGTTAACGCACAGGACGCCCGGCAGCAGCTGCCTCTGGTACTGGTCCAGACGCATAATGACATCCAGGACCGAGGAGCTGCCCCAGCTGGGGAGCAGAGTGCTGGAGCTGAGCTGAGAAGGCAGCAGCTGGTAGTGGTGCAGCTGGAGCTGACACGAGAACCTGGAGAAGAAGATCGAAACACCAGCGGAATGCGCTGGGTTTAGGACGAGCCATAGTGCGCTGCCACCACCGCCGGAGCCAAACAGTAATCCCCCGTGAAACGGTGAAATGTGAGCATGGAGGTTAAAAAGAGATCGCTGGCGACAGCGGTGTCAGATCCAGGCTGAGGGTGAGTCCACCAGAGGAACCTGTTGATATGTTGACGATTATTTGAAGAATTATTTGCGAAATACTCGATGAAAGCTGAAGCAGAGTATAATGTTTACTTCTACTAAATGCCTTTTATATCTTGTGTATATATTATGTAAAGGACTTGTGTATGAAATGTGCTATGCAAAAAGTGCAGCAAAAGTTCACCTTACTTTAGTACCCCATTACAGGTTTCGCAAGACAATACACAACAGATTGTTTATTGTGTGATCCATGGAATGCAATTCTGTAACATAAATCTATGCAGGTGAGTTGCAATGCTTTTTTTTTTATCACACACACTTTCTGGTATTTTGCTGTTCATATTTCATATCATCATTTTACATCATCGTTTAGAAGACGCTTTTGTCCAAAACGATTTACAGTTATTCATACAGCGATGGACGCAGCCATCGGGAGCAGCTAGGGGTCAAGTGTCTTGCTCAAGGACACTTCAGCACGCTAGCAGGAGGATTACTAGACGACCCGCTCCACCTCCTGCGCCACTGCCCCCTCATGCTGACAACACGGTAACTACAGCACACGATGTTTTAAATTCAGCGTTGGTGTCACATGAAGATTTCTTTACATTCCACATAATTGAAAGGTGGCTGGTTGTGGGGGGGGGGCTACATGTTTTCATTACTGTAGTTAAAAATCACGGGCTCTGTGAAGGAGCATTTACCACAGTGAGACTGAGTACCGGCAAGCTGTGGAAAGTTTAGCGCTCTGGGAATGTCAAAAGAAAATGGAGTAAAGGTGGAGAGAACTCCTGAGAGAACGGCTCTAAGGGAGACGCCGCCCGGGGGGGGGGTTGAAAGGGTGTTAAGTCGGATGTGTGTGTCGTCTCCAACCTGGCGGACACATGCTGGGAGATACTCTGAGAGGCGCGGCGCAGAGCACACTGGAGCACCTTCACAGCCTGCTCTCGAACCCACACCATGTCCTCCTGCACGTCTGGCAGCCACTCCAACAGCCTGAGGGTCGGACGGGCTATTATTAGTTATGATCGCTATTACAAGTAAATTACTTTTTGTAATGACCTCATTGAACCCTGGACGAATGAGGAATAAATGCACCGGTTGGGGCTGTTACCATGAGGAGCGACCCATCGACCCAGGGCAATATCAGGGCGATATCTAACTTCATTGGTTCGCTGCTTTGCTTCACGTTTAAACTCAAGGAGACAATATACCGCTTTGACTTTCCCAGCGCACGTTACAGGAACGGAGTCTACCTGACGGTCATGGACATGGCCGACTCCAGGGGGAGGGTGTAGGGCAGCATCATAGCAGCAGCCATTCTGACCGGCAGCAGGTTGCTAAGCGACTGCACCAGGCTCCTCCTCTCCGTGCAAGCCTCCACCAGAGCTGCAGAGGGAGACAAAGTGAACACAAAGCCTCCGCCTGGAATTCAATATTTACTCTGAAGACACTCCACTACTAATTAACTACTGATTCACTACTTATATTATATGAAAACTTCCCCACAACAATAATAACTGGACTGTTTTTTTTACACTAAATTACACAGTTATTATATTATTAGTATAAAATTGTGTTTGTAGGCAAGTATATTCCTTTTATCTCAGTATTTTGTACAATATGTGCGACAAACCGTGGTCCTTTTCGGGGCACTCTGCAACAAAGCGACGTTACCTCTGTGGAGGTTGGGCGGAAGATGCTCAAAGATCCGCTCCTCGAAGGATTGAACCATCACTGCATGGAGCTCCTCCACTTCTTCATCGTCGTTACTGAGGTCGTCGTCGTCATCATCATCATCATCTTCTTCTTCATCATCATCATCATCATCACCATCATCATCAGAAGAAGCAACATTGTCTGCGTTCTGCTCTCTGCTGGGAAGCAGGGCTCTGTCTCCGTGAGGTCCGATGAAGTTCAGTAACCCTGGAGGACAGACGTGACAGCGTTGACGTTTATTCGCTAGTTGGGGTACTCTTAAAACAAGAAAGAATTAGAGAAGAAGGAGAAGGAAAGAGAGAAGAGAAGAAAGAATGAGGGAAAGACAGAAATAAAAAACAAAGGACTGAAAGGAAGCAAGAAAGGAAAGAAAGAAAGAAAGAAAGAAAGAAAGAATGACATGCAAATGCATGCAGGAGGAAACCATGATAGCAAACATGAACCCATAGGGGGCAGCAGAGGTCCGCCAACAGGCTCACAATTTAACAAAACTAGCGCAGTGCAGCCCGTTCCAAAGATCCATGTTGGAAATGCAGCGCCCTTTCAAAACATGCCTGTTCGGGACGGGCTGCACTGCGGATGTAAGTGACTCAGTCGCAGAGCCCTGACGCCCCGCCCCGCTGCTGCACACGGCTCACTGTCCACTTGTTTAGTCAACGTTTATTAATATTAGCGTGTCGCATGTCTAAATTGCACCAAATTCGACACTGCACATGCTTGGGTCCCCAGCAACACACCCACCAAATGTGAAGTAGATCGGATGAACGGTTGTCGAGATAATCAAAGGACATACAGACAGGCAAACAGACTGACAGACAGACACAGACAGACAGAGATTCCTTCCTTTATAGATAGATTGACCTCGCATTTCGCTGTTCATCACACCTTTCACTTGACATTTGATGGCACGTTGTTACAGGAGACATAACACTAGATCGAATGCAGTATGAGAGACAGAATAACACCTGAGTGATGATCGTGGCGTGAATGAAACCACCGTTTAGGGCGCTCTAGGACACAGAACGTTCCTTCTTACCGTTTCTTTTCAAGAAGTGAAGAGCATCTTTATAACCCTGTTTACACATGGTCTTCATCACCTGACCCCCCCCCCCCAAAACAAAAACAACAAACAAACAAACAAGCACACACACACACAGACAGGTTCATTTCTTATTAGTCACTTTAATCCATAGAGGTCAGTCCAGTCCACGCTGGGCTGCTTCCAATCCAATAGTATGTTTGTCCGACTTTGTGTTTGTGCCAGAGTTTGGAGGCTACGCACCATGGGGTCAGGGGGGAACAGCGCCTTCGACACCCTGTACAGGTTTTTGAGGGTGAACTGGATGCTGGTGTTGGTGAAGCGCAGCTCGTGCATGTTGGTGGAAGTGTCACGGGGACAGATGTCGCTCTCCCCGGAGAAAGGCGAAACAGTGATGGTGTTTTTCAGCTCATACTGAGGCAGGTTGTCCGAGATCCCACCATCAACATATCGCTGAATGGCAAACACAAAAATAGATTACCAATAGCACAATGTACATTTTTTACCAGTACATCATTAATAGCACACGTATCAGAAATGCTTTTACATGTAAGCTTAAATGCGCTTTGGAATGTACTGGCTTTGTGTGTTGTTCCGTGTCAACAAATACGATTGGAGTGACATCAGTGTTTGATTTTGAGCCACTGAGGACAGGAAAAGACAGAACAACCTTGAAGCCACAGCCAACAAAGTCCCATCTATAACTGCTACTCACACACACATACACACCACACACACACACACACACACACACACATACACTACACAAGTATCACAAAGGCCACACGGGGAGGTTTAGAGCTCCAGTATTGCTCAATGAGTGTTCTTAGAAAAGGCTTTGTGCCAGCGATATCCAGCTAAAATATTAGATTCCCTTTCACCTACACTGGTAGATTTCCAACACTAAGGCCCAAGGAATTCATAGTGTTTTTTTTCCAATTCAGAGCAAACACATTCTGGAGGGAAGGGAACGTTCAAAAGCTGTGTATGAGAAGAGTAACTTGACAACAGGGACAACAACAACCAATTCAAGGAAACACAAGGGAGATCGAGAAGAAGAAAATATTAACAGGATGGCTGTTTATATAGCGTCCTGTTTTTACTGCGTGTGTGTGTGTGACGGACCCTTGTGTTTCGGCGAGAAGTAAAAACAAAACAAAAAAACGACCTGTGTTCTGGAGCATGGAGCTCCATGCTCCCGATTTGAACTGTCTACATGCGAGTAAGAAACTGACACACAAAACAAAACTCACCACGCCGCACAGCGTCGGGGGGATCAGACCACAATACACTGGGATGTAAGCACTGCACACACACGCCTGTTTCAGAGACATGTGCAAACATTATCAGCATCCATTGAAAGAAGCAAAATTGGGAGGAAAGAGTCACAAAATGAAACAGACTGAGCGATAAGGTGATAGGATGTCACTGGCTCTGATGGAAATTCAAGATTCAATATTCAAGAGGTTTATTCGTCACATACATATACATACTTTCATACATATACATACTTTCATACATATACATACTTTCATACATATACATACTTTCATACATATATGCAGTGAAATGTAATGCAACGCACCCGGTTATAACACACAATAGGTCCTAGGAAAAATTTATTTCTAAAAGACCAACTAACTGACTCCTAAAACGTAATACAGTAAGTCAAATACTTATAGAATAAAAATAAAAATATATAGAATAAAATAAAATACAATAATATAAAATTAAATAAAATGGAATAGATAGAGGGAATATGCTTATGTATATGGAATAGGCAATTATGTATATACAGATATGTGCATTAAAGTGGCAAAAATATATTTGATACCATGCAACGTAAGGTAAAGGGTTATTATAATCCCACTCGATAAAATCTATTCCAAATTGACCAATTTCTTGGTCTGAGGTCACGCCCGAAATGTGCTTTCCGTGACACGGTACCGAGAGAAAACGAGGGCGCACGCACCCCGGCCCCCGGCCCTCACCTGCACCAGCTCCTCCTTGCTGTCGAAGTGGAAGACCAAGACGTTCTCTCCATCGGTCACCCGGGTGAGGGAGATCCCCAGGCGGCCCGTGGCCCGGCGGTGGGCGTCGGGCGGCAGCGTGCGGTGCAGCATGCCCCGCACTATCTTCACCAGGTTGAAGGAAGGATGCATCGGCCCCAGGAACCGTTTCCGGGCCTCTTTCGCAACATCGATGATGTTTGCGCCGGCTTCCCCTGCGAAGGCGGTCGCACGACGGACGTTAAAATAAATAATAATAATAATAATAATAACACGCACCGAGGTGTCACGACAGCGCCGTTCTGTTTGCGGAGCCGATGGGATTTAATGGTCAAAACGAGGAAACTAGACAATGAAATGGTGTTCAACAGAAGGCAGCGAGCGACAGAGGAGATGTGGAAATGATGATTCTATGGCGCCTTGTTTTGTTGTATGTGGGATTGTCGTTATTATTGTTGTTGTGTGAACATTGATGTACAACTCTGGTGTTCGCACGTGGACACGGGCGAACTGAAGCGATTCCACTGCAAATGGAGGAAAGACGTCGCACGTTCGAAACGAGGCCCGGCGTGAAGCGCATATCAGATACCCACCCAGGCAGACTCCGGTGACCAGCGCCGTGGCAGTCAGGGCCCCGGCCGAAGCCCCGTAGATGTGCCGAGCGTTGCCGACCAGGAAGGGCGCCTGTTCCAGCAGGCAGCTGGCCACCCCGACGTGATAAATACCCAAGAAACCGCACCCGGCGAAGGAAATGTTCCACGGAGAGTCGAGGGGGAACATCGTGCTCTGGCTCCAACACCTGCGACGCTCACGGCATGACTGTGCTCACTGTGAAGTAACGACCGTTTAATAACCCTCTGTTGTTGGTGTTATGCGTCCTATGAACTTCTGTGACTCTCGGAAACCCGGAGTTTTTTAGGGGTCAGACGGAGCTGCAGAACTCTACGTCCGCGGTGAAGTGGACACGACTCCACGCCGTCTCCGGGGGAGTCCAGCTCAGCGCCGGCCGCTTGTTTACAAACTCGAGTGGGCGGGGCTTACACCCCGGCGCGTCCACGCCGGGCAAAGGGGCGTCCAGTCGCGAGCGGCGTTGCTGAGGCGGCTGACCAATCGGAGGGCGGCTTGCGGCTGACCTTCCCCGTTATTGAGCTGCCCCGCCCCCTTTCCCTCCCTGGGGGAGCAGGTTTATCAGCAGGATGAGAGGTTATGGATCCGGAAAGATTAGCGTTGTTGTTGTGAATGGATGTTATCTGCTCCCCTCACGTGTTTGTCTCTGTTCGTCGAATTACCCTTTTGATCTCTCTTGGCAATGACATTGCATTTCCCCCTCTTGTATTTAAATAGAATATATGCTTTGCCTTTATCATTTGATATATATATATATATATATATATATATATATATATATATATATATATATATGTGTGTGTGTGTGTGTGTGTGTGTGTGTGTGTGTGTGTGTGTGTGTGTGTGTGTGTGTGTGTGCGTGTGCGCGTGCGTGTGTGCTTGGCTCATATCAGACACAAGATTAAACCACTGACAGGTGAAGTGAATAACATTGCTCATCTGGTTCCAATGGCACCTGTCACGGGGTGGGATATATGAGGCAGCAAGTGAACAGTCAGTTCTTGAAGTTGATGTGTCGGACGCAGGATAAATGGGCAAGCGTAGGCATCTGAGGCACTTTGACAAGGGCCAAATTGTGATGGCTGGACGACTGGGTCAGAGCATCTCAAAAACGCCAGGGCTTGGGGGGTGTTCAGTGGTGTATGAAGTGGTTACTACCCACCAAAAGTGCTGCAAGGAAGGACAACCGATGAACCGGTGACAGGATCATGGACGCCCATGGGCTCATTGATGCACGCGGGAAGCAAAGTGTAGCCTGTCTGGTTGGGTCCCACAGAGGAACTACTGCAGCACAAAGTGGTGAAACAGTGAATGTTGCTATGATAGAAAGGTGTACAACACACAGTGCATGGCAGCTTGCTGCGTATGGGAGCACTCACAGTGTCCATGCTGACCCCTGTCCACCCCTGAAAGCACCTACAATGGACACGTGAGCTTCACAACTGGACCATGGAGCAATGGAAGAAGGTGCCTGCTCTGATGAATCACCTTTTCTTCTACATCATGTGAATGGGCGGGGTTAGGGTCCGATCGGATGGAGCATCCATGGGATGTGCTGGAACAACAAGCCAGATCCCAACTACAACTTCCAGGACTTAAAGGATCTGCTGCCAATGTCTTGGTACCAGATACCACAGGACACCTTCAGAGTCTGGTGGAGTCCATGCCTCCACGGGTCACAGCTGTTTTGGCAGCATGAGGGGGATCTACACAATATTAGTGTTATTAGTGGTGGTTTTAATGTTGTGGCTGATTGTCTATATGTATATATAGTTCAAGTTCAAGAGATTATTTAGTGTATATATATAACTGTGTGTGTGTGTGTGTGTGTGTATACACTGTGTGTGTATATATATATATATATATATATATATATATATATATATATATATATATATATATATATATATATATATAGCAAATGTGTATATATTTCCTGATTTAGATTATATATTTTTTTCAGAGTTTTATTATTGCACCGTATGACTGCATGGAACAATTAAAGAAGCCTGACAGCAAATAGGCTGTACTGTATACTGTATAGCTTAGGTATATATCCCTAACACCATCTTTATTATTTATACAGAATTACACCTTATAGAACCTTTACAGGATCTATGGCTTGATAGAATATTTAGAACCTGAATACTTTGAGACTAAAATGGACTCAGACTCAAAGGGACTATTGATCAGAGAGCACCTTCACAATGTAAATGTATTCCAGTAAACAAAACATCCTTTATAGTTATTAAACTACCCAATGCATTGCTGGATATTGTCCCTCACTTCAAATTGCTCCTTTTGGGTGCCTTAATTAACCTTCAATTAACTTCAACACAATAAGCTACTACGTTTATCCCTTTTGGTGCATTAGACCGTCTTTAACGCTATATAACATTATATTTACCACTGCTGTTGTATAATAGTGCAGTGGCTCTCAAGCTGTTTTCATAGTATACACCCTCTAGGTCTTTTTTTCAGCTGGGTTTTAGCAGTTAAACATTTTCTTTTGATAAATGATGTACTGTACGTGGGTTTTTTTTTTACATTATAATATAACTGATATTTTTCCACATATTTATTTTCCACATAATTTTATTTTATTTTAGTGTCCTCCCTGCAGGACCGCAACGTACCCCGAGTGAATTATCAACATATGCAGCTTTAAAAGCAACTTATGCCAAACAAATAATTGATGTGATGTGAGGCGGCGGCTCGAAAACGTCTTTTAATAAACGCGCGTCAGCGTATTCTGGACATTTCGTCGCGGCCAGCGGGGAGTTCGCTGTCGGTGACGTCATCCCGTGGCAGACCCAGAGACGCGTCCCGCCCTCGATTGAAACTTTGGCGGGGCTACCGCGGGGGGCGCTCGCTTTGCCTTAACGGCGCACGCCGAACGCGGCGCGCTTCCGCCCGCCGGGACCGCCGAGCCCCCGAAGCCCCACCCGGCGGTGTGTCGCGGGTCGTTCAAATCGAGCGACACATTCCCTCACGCACCCGGATGTAGGCGAGTAGCCGCGCGGACGGCGCCGGGCGCGTGCAACACCACGGCGCCGTGACTTCGCTGTCGTCGGTAAAATATCTATTTATTATCATTTCATATTTTATTTGGTTTAAAGGTTATTGCATTAGTTGCGTATGCCTGATGTCATTGTCGATAACCGGCTGTAACGTTAAATTGAGAGTCAGGTTAATAGTTTATTTTCCTGTGACAGTGGCTCCTCGTTGTTTACATTTGTCTGAATGTGTCTCCTATACAATAACATTTTAATATCTGTATATAATACTTCATAGTTTGATCCTAATAGTTGTATGTGCACATGCAGAATATATTTACATGCACAATTTCTTGATTTTACATAATTTTTTCTATGGGGCCAAATATTTTCCATTTCTATTGGTATTACTTTATTGTTGTAGACTATTTGTCCCGATGTATTTTGTTGTTGTAACCACACTTTTCCACGAGTATCTTTCTAATCTTATAATACCTCTACAAATTATTTTTTGGGGGAAATTGCTGGACCGGTGTTTAGGTTCCAGTGTGGTTGAGATAGAGAGAAGAAACAAGGCAGAAGTCCAGATGCAGATCTTCATGTACGGGATGTACGGGACAAGGGCAACATGAGGATGAAGAAGATGCATTTCTTCAATAAACACAATCATAAAGTGATTATAAAGAGACCCTTCCATGAACGCTGTAGACTTTAGAGACAGTGGCGGATTTCCAAAACAAGAGTGGGGTTATGTCTAATGTAGTTGATAGAGCAATGGAGAACATTGACACAAGACTTTCCAGTCAAAGTGGAGAGGAGGAAGATCATCCAGAGGTTCCTGCCCACCACTCCGAAAGAACTGAGGACCAGGCCACTGCTGAAGCTGGGTCTGTGTCATCGTCACTAAGCCTCCTCGACGTGGGGGGTTCCACCACCTGTGGTACGCCTATCCTTTCCTCTTCGTCCTCCTCTTCATCCTCAGTCTTGTCTCTCAGTCCACCCTTGCCCCCACATGTGGAGCTCTCTGCTGTGCTGACTGATACACGGCTGACCCTGGATCTTTACCACGGAGGGGCGGCCGCACTGCCTGTCCTCTGGAGGTGCGATCCGGGGCTCCTCCGGGGCCTGCAGTACCTGAGACTGGGCTCAGAGGACCAGCCAGGCTTGGACCAAGCACTAAAGGTCCTACCCAACCTAACACAGCTGCACTCACTGGCTATTCGAGGTATCCCATCCTACTCATGCTCCAAGTACCGTTACTGTAAACCCGAGATGTTGATATTAACACATCTGCCTTGGTGTTATCTGCTCAGGCTACTTACATTTCTGACATTTCTCCAGGGACTAAAGTCCTGCACTGTAGCAGATACTGGCATGGCTGTGACGTAGAACATTAATAGTGATAGTGATGTATAGGGATGCATAACAGGAGTCACTCTTGGGTAGTTGACGATACTGAGTGCTGATACTGTCACAATTATAGCAAGATCTGAGAGACACTTTATTATTTTTAGTAACTGACTTATTCATTGCTTTATTTAAACAAGATCATGTATAACAAAACTGTCATCGAGGTCAATAATGAAACATGAAACAGGAACTGAATGCAACGACATAATTTTACTGCTATCTGTTTCAGGTTCGTAGCATTTTTATTACCAAGATTAAATCCGCATGGCATTGGATTCCTAGTATGGGTTTGGGTATCCATGCCTCCCTATGGTGGATTATAACCTCTGCCATTTTCTTTGTCCTCCCCTATTTCCAACTCCATGCCTTGATATTCTTCCCATTTCAAGGGCACTGTCTTTGCGACCCGCAGGGCTTTTCCCTACCCGGCCTCCTCACCTCTCTTCCACCCTCTCTCTCGTCCCTCTCGCTCCTCTCACACCTGGACCTCTCCTTTAACCAGCTCACCTGCCTGCCGTCCTGTCTGCTCAGCTTGCCTCTGCTCTCCTCCCTGCTTCTCTGCCACAACCAGCTCTGTTCTCTGCCCGCTGACCTCTGCCTGCTGGCCTCCCTCACTTACTTGTCTCTCCTGGGGAATCAGTTACTCTCTCTCCCTCAGAGCATGGGTGGACTGAAAGCACTGCAGACTCTGGACGTCTCCCACAACCTGCTGCAGAACTTACCTGAGGAGATCGGTGCTCTGGGAGAACTTGTTAAGCTGGAGCTGTCCCACAACAAGCTGAGGCAGCTGCCAGAGACAATGGGTAAGGGTGCGAGGGGGTGCGTGAGGCCCAGCACTGCCCAGTTTTACTGGAATGGAGGCTTGGGCTGCACAATATGGAAATATCACCAATGGGCTATCAGAAATAAAACATGTGATTAGCATTTCAATGTAAATATGACACGCTGAGTATAGCAGTAGTCGTGATTATATAACATTGAATAGTTGAATGTCATAGTATAATTTATAATAATAATTGCAGTTATCTAGTGACATTGGAATGTAAGAAATCAGGTACATAGGGTTAATTTGCCTCAACCCAACTGATGGAAAAACACCCAATTCACATTGTGATGTATAATAACACAATATAATAATAACACATTGGCTAAAAAGTCCCCTTGCATTGCATTGCATTTCAAATTACATTTTTTGCAGACGATAGAATAGGATGGATTTGATGAAATTGTATTTAACGTTATATTTTTGAGCTATTTGTATTTTTAAAGCTGTCACAGAACTTTTAAATATACTTGCTGTAAAAGCACACACTGTAGCCTGTGCTAATGTGTATATCGTGCATTTGTATTGCAATTTTGAAAAAAGGACGACAAAAAACTGCCTCAAGCACGATTGCAACGCGTCCCATGTCCTCCCAGGATCCCTGCTGTCGCTGCAGGAGCTGGTGATCCACAGCAACGACCTGCGGCTCATCCCACAGTGTCTGGACAAACTACCTCTGCTGAAGCTGGATGTGCGTAACAACCCACTGGGGCGACCCCCGACGCCGCCCCCTCTTCCCCCTGCACCTGGTAAGGGGAAAGCAAACCTTCAAACTGCTGCGTGCTTGACCTGCTCAGTTGTGCGGTGCTCAAAATTGACTTTACCCTCTCAGTCCAAGCAGAAAGGAAGATTCCGGAGTTGCACCTGGGATTCAATCAGCATGGGTAGATATTCTGGCGTTTTTCTGAACAGGTGTTCTTTCAAACTGCATCTTATCTACATTAAAGCATGAAATCATTCAATATTTTAGACATCTCCATCCTGTCGCCCCTCAGGTTCTGTGTGTCGTCCGCTGGTTGCCAGGTGTTCCTCCCAGGGGGCGCTGAGCTGCTCTTCCCCCCAGGCTGCCTGGCGACTACCACCAAACTCAAATGGACAGAGAGGAAACTGGACAGGAAGTGGGTGTGGCTAGAAGAGCACGATATCCTGTTGAGTCACCCCCTGGAGCTTCGACCACACGGAGTCACATTCTTAAAGGTACTAGTCGAGCAGTCCCAGGCATTCGAGGCCATAAGGGATAAGTTCACCATTCTTCAACCCAGGCCTTATTAAAATGTTGGTTCCCATCATTTAGAACTGTTTGTTGCACAATCTCGCCCAAAGCTTTACTAATGAGAAACTTACCACTAAGGTGCAGCTTTTCACCGTGCTTAAATACAGTCCAATGGCGCAAACCTTTCAGGCTTAAACATGTTAAATCTGCTTCTCAAAAATGGGAATCATAAGGCCTGGGTTGAAAAAAAAGCAAACCCATGCTTCAAACTGCATGTGCCTGAGGAACATCGACTTAAAGTCCCTAATCCTCATAGCCAGTGGAGGTGTGTGTGCCGTACCATCGAAGAAGAGGAGGAGAGGTGGTTGTGCGGAGGTTTGATGGAGAGTCGTGGAGCACGCTACCTACCGTCCTGAGGAGAGGAAGCCAGAGTCACAGCAGTCACCCTGGCGGAACTCCAGCACGGGTATCTCACAGACAGAAGAATATTTCAAAAATCCTTCATAGTTTGTCCTGTATTTTTAATCTTTATTGATCTTATTTTTGTAATTCAAAGTATGATTGAAGAGTCTGAGAATACGTTAGTAAAGAGTTAGAATATTTCGTTGTATAAATTAGGGATGCTAATTTAGAATTTTTTTCTGATCAATAGCCTCCCTCGTTAATCGATCATTAACAGTTATCCGGCAATATTAAAAGATTAGGGCACGGTCCCCCGAGGGTGGGGGGAGGGGGGATTGCGTGTTTTTGTTTTAGATTTTTTATTGGACTTTACAAATTATAAATGAGGGGAATCCTAAATATATTTTATACACAAACACAGCTCTCCGTGTGCCCTGATCCAATATCATCCAACTGCACAGCTGGAGAGCCGTTAGAGCCGTTCCTCCAAATAAAACGACTAAAAACGGTGTTTTTACTGTTTTAGTTGCAGGGACACGGGGGGGGCACAGAGGAACTTGTGTCTCGTTCCTCTGTGCTCCCCCCCCCCCCCGTTGATTATTTGCATTGAACAGCTGAATGTGATTCAACTGACAAAATTCTGATTTGGGTACAGCCCTGGAAAAAAAGTTAATAATAATTGGACATCCACAAAAGAAATACCCCATATGTTTAATGGACTGTTTCTCCCAGTGACGAGCGGAGCAACTGAAAAGTTATTTTGCTTTTTGTTAATTTATTTTTTATCTGATAGTGCTAATCGGTCAAAATTATTTTTTTCGGTTGACGGTTAAACGCTTAATAATTAACACCCCTAGTGTGAATGTTCCGCATCTCCCTATAAGTCCATGTTTTGTCACTCACTGTGACCGGATGTGTTGGTGGTTTGCTGTGTGGAGAATATTGATTATTATTATTATTTTTCGAGTTGCAGTATCTAGACTTACTGTTTTTGGTGCCTTCGCCGTGTCCCTGCAGCTGGCCTGCTGCTCCGTGGACCAGTTCTCCTGGTTTGTGGCGGTGTCTCGTCCGGTACGGGACAGCTGCTCTGTTACACCAGAGGGGGCGCTGCTGGTGTCCAGCTCTGACCCTGGAATCAAACTCCACTTCCCACCAGACTCCACCGCGCAGCCACGGATCATTACTCTGCAGGTACGCACGGCGAGTAGAGTGGTCGTTCAAACCAGGGCGGGGTGTAAATGGTCAAAGTGGTACATTGGAAGAACTATGGATTTGTTTGTATAATTTGTTGTGGTAGAGGTTAGATTTTGGTGGTAATCATTTGCATCACTGTGTGCAGCTGTTTATTGAAACACTTTTAAACACATTTAATTCAAACAATTTACACACATTTAAATCAAGACGATGGAACTTTTTTATTTTTTACCTTAAAATAACAGCTTCAAAATTTTGATGGTACACTGACCTCTTTCAGGGTTATTGTTATCGGACCCCGGACCGAAAAGTGCAATTGCACTCAAACTATAGGAGCGGCAAATACCAAAAGTTAAACAGTGCTGCTTCAATCACTGATACACTGTGTGTGTGTGTGTGTGTGTGTGTGTGTGTGTGTGTGTGTGTGTGTGTGTGTGTGTGTGTGTGTGTGTGTGTGTGTGTGTGTGTGTGTGTGTGTGTGTGTGTGTGTGTGTGTGTGTGTGTGCGTTCCTTTTATGTGAAAACAGACAGCGCACTGTTACATCCTAACAAATAATTAACATAAACAACACGCGCTCATTGGGCACTCGCTGAAAAGTGTCCTCTCGGTTTCTGAACACGTTGTCCACTTTCACTCCGGAGGTGTTACAGGTCTCAGTGTCCGAGGTCCAAATCCACTCCGGTGACCCTCTGGCCAGTGCCAGCCCCCTGCTCTGCCTCTCCCAGACTCCCAGCATGAACTTCCTGCAGCCTGTCAAGGTCCAGATCCCTCTGCCGAGCGGAGTCACGGGTAGGGAATGCTGTTGGTTATCTACATCGGAATCCAAGGCCAACTCCCCCCTCGCTCCCGCCCTCCCACTCATTGGACGCTAATAGAACGACACGCGCCACTTCGTGGGCACGTGTCGTGTTTTCCGCAGGCCACACGGTGGATCTGTCCTGTCTCCACCTGCTGCACGGAGAGCCCGGTGCCCAGACCTGGACGGACATCACCTCGCAGGTGTCTCTCTACGTGACTCACCTGTACGCCATCTTCTACATCACACATTTCTCCTGGTGAGGTCGCACCGCGTAATAATTATCACATCTCGATCGAGCCCGGCATTCCTTTGTTAACGATGAGTTGTTTTTTTGGGTTTTTTTTGTTTTTTGTTTGGGCGTGTTCTTGAATTCCTCCAGGTACTGGCTGTGGTACACCACCCAGCGCTGCGTCAGCGGGGCCGTTAGGAGAGTCTATCAGAGGCTGAAACAGTTCAGGGTTCAGTTCCTCGTCCTCCAAAGGAAGACTGACCCCACGCAGGTTCTCTTACAGTGTTTACCCACCAACAAGGTGCGTCCACGCTCCCCCGCTGTGCACCTCTGTAACTCTACAATGTAAACTGAGCACAAATCCAGTGGAAACCTCTCTGCTCAGCTCTCAGATGAAATAGATCTACAGCACCAGGCAGACGGGTCATTTGGGCCCCATCCAAATATTTGTGTACTTGGAGCAAAATTTATACTTATTTATTCCTAGTCCTTGTCACACAGGTTTCAACAGGTTGTGTGTGATAAAATGTTTTATGTTATTTTATATCTACAATCATTTTAAGATAATTACAATAATAAAAATAATAGTATGATTTATTTGTACAGTGCTTTTTATATCGCAACATGCCTCTCAAAGTGCTTTACATTAATAGAAGTAAATCAAAATCATCAAACAAGCTAAGAGCAGGGCATTAAAATAGTAGAATTAGAAAAACAAATGAATGATGAGACTGCAAATACAAGAAAATAAGCAGAATTGCATTTAAAGAACAATCTGTTTAAACATTTACAATGAATACATTAAAAGCTCACTTGAAAAGGTAGGTTTTTCGGCACTTGCTTGGCAAATATTTATAGATTAATGTTGATGTGATAATTAGAGCCCGGGCAGGTAATCCCTGGCCTGCTTCTGGCTGGATCTGGACCCGTCTGTCCCTAACTCCATGTGTTAAACTGATCATGTTGGATTAAACGTTGGATCAGGATCATGCCTCTTGGTCGTCAGGTGGAGAGCAGGGTTCAGTCGCTGTCGGAGCGCTACGACGGGCCGCAGCCCTCCGACCTGTGCGACCTGCTGGAGGGGGAGCAGTTCTTCGCCGGCTTCGAGAGGGGCTTGGACATCAACGCAGGTCTGAGGTCCTCCTCGTCGGTGTTTTCGGACCCTCTGAGGTCCCCCGGCGCCTGTTGGATCCTCACCAACTTGATACGGCTTTTTGAGGGGCTCATTTGACGTCATTCTTTATCTGCTCAGATAGGCCTGATTGCGTCGCGGGGAGGCTGTCTTTTGTGTTTTACTCCAGCCTGAAGAACCTGAAGGAGGTGTACCTCTGTCCTGCTCAGGGCCGGGGGGCCGCCGTGAGGGGCCAGGTGAGAGAACCAACCCCACACATGCACGCACGCACACACGCACGCACACACACACACACACACACACACACACACACACACACACACACACACACATTATTTCGGCCAAATACTTACCAACTGTGTGTGAAGTTGGTTTTGGTTGCTTGGTAAGGCCTTCAAATGCCCTTCACAAAACAAAAAAAACGGTGGCACAGCTCTTGTTTTCCAAGCGTTTCCTGGATGTACATCGGCCCCAATGAGGCAGGAGGCCTCAGGAAACGTGGTTTTCTACTTAGTACAGAGATTTGGTAATCTCTGTTAAAGTGTCAGTCAGAGACGCTCTGGATGAACTGTGGCAAAAAAGTTTTTTTTAATAAAATTATTATTGTTAATAAAACCATTTAAAAATACACACAAGACAACAAGACATTTTTTTGTTATACAAGGTACGTTTTTGAAAAGGACCTACTGTTATAACATGCAACATTTTTACTGTTGGATGACAAAATAGGGAACGTGTCCTTGAAGAACAGTCTGTATTTCTGTTACAGGTGTCGTTTTACAGAGGAGAAGTTCCCAACGACCTGCCAGAGGAAGTCGCACAGAAACGGAAAGGACATGATAACCAGTGGCTCGCCACATTGCCCATAAAACTCCCTGTTAGTGTCATTTAAAGTAGTTGTCGTTTTATTAATGCAGTGCCACCCGTATTTGTTTTGAATGTGCCAACCTTTTCCGGAAATGAGTATATGTTGTGTGTTTTATTTGAGTTTGTTAACAAGCCTGAAATGCTTAATTTAACAGTACATGTTTTTCATCTCTTTCTGGTCTAGAATTGTGTTGATAAGATTTTCGAGAGTTGAGAAAACATCTCTTACTGAGGAAACAGATAATTCTGGTCATTTCAACCTTGATGCCCGGAAGACATGACTGAACGTCCTTTTTATTTTTTCAACTATAATATTTATTTTATTGGGTTAAGAGAGCTTTTCTTTTTTTTTTTTTTTCTTTTTTTTTTGTCAGTTAAAATGTCTTACACCATCAGAGATGGTGGTGCTCGATTCGAGCTTGAACTTTTTTTTGCAGTGTATCCACTGGCAATATCAAGGCTATTTACAGTATTAAGTATGAATAACAATCTTAATACTTGAGATTCAGCATGTGTTTAGACTCTTCTTCGGAGACTTACTGTATGTTGTCCATTAGTGAGATGTTTAAGACATCTGTTCATTAAATTGTGTAAGCCTTTTAGCTAATCAGTTTTATATACAAACTGTCGGTTAAAAGTGACAGAACATTAAACAACACAGCCTATTTTTCAAACTGAATAAACAAGCATAAGTTCTCATGTCCACTGCTCCTGCTGCCGTGAGAAGTCAACACAATTTTTTCCTTTAGAAATCCTTGACAAAATAACTTTCTGTTTTTTCCCCTCCAAGGCTCTGGATTCAGACGGCCTGAGCGTTTCGGACGAGCTCTCGTACCCCCCGTTGAACCTGGGCGACCCGGAGAATGGCTACTTGACGGAGGCCAACCTGCTCTCCATCTCTTTGCAAATTGGACACGACTGGCGCGCCATCGGCATCAATCTGGGTTTAAGTTACCAGGATCTGGAGCGCATTCAGTACAAGCACAGGTTGGCACGGTGATCCAAGCACATTCACCTCACGTGTGTTTTTCACCTCAAACCTGCCCAAACACAGCGGTCCTCCTCATTTGTCCCCCTGCTGGGGACTCCTCGCTTGATTTGAGTTCTGTGTAGTGCTCGACTGAATTAAGGCTTTGGCAAGCTGCACGCCATTGCAAATTCCAGCTATCAGGTTGTCTGTTTGTACATGGAAAATTTAATTACAAACTAAGATTATTTATATAACCTGCTGGTTCAGGATGAGCTCTGGGATTATGAAGGGTGGGATTTAAAAGGAAGGAATCCAAACCCAATCAGATTGTGATCTTTTTTTAACCTTGTGTGGAATGGTGCAGATGAGCAAATTTGCAGGACCGATTTAGAGGTAAAATGGCTCCCGTTGTCTGTTCAGGGTTGTTTATGGAGAGTGACCTGACGTGTGACGTAATCCATGTGCACCAACATGTTTATGAGCGTAGAACTGTCAGGGGGCCAAGACGGAGCGATATGTAGAGTGACTGTGTTGCTGAAGAACCGGCAGAGAATTTTGATTGTTTTAATCTCTCTACTGTCAGCCCCCACTAAGCCATCTGGGACACTGCAGGGGATTACACACACACACACACACACACACACACACACACACACACACAGACTGATGCTCAGCTGGCCCTCACCAGATTCCTTTCTCTCACGAATCCGCTCACGCTCGCTCCTCTCACAGAGCATCCTCAAGGTGGAGAAAAGAACTGGGTTCTGGGATATTTTCCATGCTGCGCAGGCAGTTGATATTGTCTCATTCTGATGTATGAATGCAAACCCACGGATACAGGCGTCGACCACATTTTCTCTGGTCAAGTTGTCTCAGTACAGATTACAGTACATGTGTAGAGTAGTTCTCTGTGATACAAGAGCCAGGTTCTATGTGATCCACTGCTGTTATGATCTGACTAAAAGATCAACCTTTGAGTCTTGTTTTGTTATTATTGTTTATTTTCACAGAGATAATGCGGCCCCAGTGTTAAATTCAGTTTGATTTGCATCGGTAGTCCCTGTGCAGGGAGCATACACAAGACACACAGTACATACAATACGGGACAAAATAATTAACAATGCATTATACATTAAACAAATTTCAACAATGTAAAATAGTTAGAGCTATACCAATTTCCCTTTCCCTTCTTTCTCTGGCTCGGCATCATTTGTCCACCGAATTATTGCATCAAGTCTCTGGTGCAACAATTCCACAAATCATTAATGTTATAATCCAGGCCGTGACATTAGATGACATCATTTAGCTGACGCCGCAGTGAGATTCTTGAGGTTATTGTAAATAAATAAAATCCAAAACAAAACAAGTGTTCTCCGGGGTCACATTCCTCTCGTTCCTTCTCCCCCTCTCCGCCAGGGACAACCTCGGAGCCCTGGTGCTGGACATGCTCTTCCAGTGGGCCCGGGGCCAGGCGGGGGCTGGGGCCGGAGCGGTGCCCCAGCTGGTGCAGGCCATGGTGGAGAGCGGCAGGAGAGATGTGGCGGAGGAGATCGAAGACATCGTGAATCTGGGGAAGAGGAAGTACAGCGAGTCCCTGAGGAGAGTGGGTCTGGAGGCAGAGAGCGCCCCGGCTCCGCGGTGAACCCCAGCAGTAGGCAGAGCCAAGCCGGGCACAGATGGCCGGCTCGCACTTGGCTGACTTGTCCCGCTGCCACGTGCCACCGCTCAGCTCGTCTCGCTCTCCAAACAAAATACATCCGCGGGGCTTAAAAACAAACCGACTTGTCAAAATGACGGTAACCAACCGAGCTGGAGACGCCGCACATTACCGGACCAGGTGCGTGACAAGGGATTTGATGCCTCAGGCACAAAAGCACTCTCAGCAATTCACACCGAGAACTGAAGGCAAATCATTGTTTTCCATGGAGGGTGATGTCGAGGTGTGAGAGAACTGGTGGAGGAGTCCTTTATCTCCCATTCAATTATTATTACCGTCCCTGTGTTGTCCTGGCAACCATTTTAGATTCAAAACAATCTTGAGATGTGAGTACATCTGCGCCAACTGTGAACTGTTACCGGAATGGAATTGTAATCATCTGTGAAATGTATGGTTCATAAGTAAACCACACTGATACCAACAAATAAATCTCCTTTACATTTCACAGCAGGGCTCGCTTATCTACTGCTAAAAGATAAGATATTGCTTTACTTTTTCCCGGGGGGGAGAAATTAAGTACAGTGTAGTAGAAACATAAAGTATGTGCACTGAGTTAAAAGAATATAGATGCAAAATATTAATATGTAATGGACAGCTCAAGGTCCAGTCCAAATACAAGGTAGAATTTGCCATCGACCATCTTTTATTTTCTATTTTGGTGTTCAAGGTCATTGGGTTTGGAGGACTCGTCATGATGACGCTTTACTCCGCCCCCACCCGATACACACACGCACACACACGCACACACACGCACACACACACACACACACGCACACCCACACAGAACACGCACTATACACCTTCATCCACTGCAGGCTGAATGATGCTCGCAGCTCCTCTCCCTCACCAGCAGGGGGCGTCTGTCCACCTCCTCCAGCCTCGGCTCCCTTCTCCCCGCCCTCCCTCCGCTCCGCTCCCGTGCCCGCCGCTCAGCCTCCATTCACGGGAACCCAGACGCTCGTAACGCCGGTACGTTGGCCCCCCTGTCGACCTGTCAACCCAGAGGTAAACCAGAGGAGCCGCCGGAGGACGCCGAATCCAGCCCAGAACCTCCTCCACTCGGACCGCGGCGCAGACGGATGCGGAGCAGCCCGGCTTGAGGTGAGGCATGCGGGGAATAACGGACCGCAGTGGGACCTGGACTCCGGTGGTGCCCGGTGGTGTCCACCTGGGTGACGTGGAGGGGGGATATACAAGGTTATTTCCTAATAGCAGAGTCGAGTATCCGAGGGTGATATTGTGGATTACTCTGATTCTGATCGCCGTATGTGGAGGAGGAAATGATTTTCCGTTATGCGGTTTGATTTGCCTGCAGTGATGATAGGCCAGCCTGACCATCCCATTGTAGTAATAATAATAATAATGATGGTGATTATAATAACATCACCATGCTACTAAACGACAATGCAAGTATTCCACTGCATGATGTTCCAGTAAAAAGCATGGAAGTGATGGAAGGCAGATGTGGCCGCTCTTTAAACGCCCAATCCCAGTTTGCGCCAAAGGTGTAAATCTATTCACCAAATGCTTCATACTCTGCGCAAAAAATGTTAGTATTCCATTGACAGATGAGCTGGGGGCTCTGCACGACATTCTCTTTAAAAAAGAAATAAAAACGATTTCAACGCTTTCCAATTGCGCCCTTTAGACCTCCGCTCGTCACTGGGGCTTTAGATTGGGTACTTTTATTTAAATATGGTATTTTTTTTCTTCAAATATGGTGCCTTTTATTTTAACATAGTCCCTTTAAACGTTTATACATGCTACCAAGGTGCCTGGGATGTTTCATGCAGGACTTGACTAGGACACCAAGCTGTTTAATGAAGCATTATCAGAGATGAAATAATTGATGAGACCAGTATCCACTGAAATATGATGAGATAACAATAATTAAAAATAAGAAAACAATAAATGCATTTAATAACCAAAAAAATAGGGTTTTTTTTCGTGTTGGGTCATCCACTGTTATAGGCTGGAATATTGGAATTCATTTTACCTAAAGGTCAAGCTAGGCCAGGAAGATGTGCAGCTTCCTGCAGCTAGGGCTATATGTCCGTGATTAAAATGGCATCCACAGTGTCTGTCCTCTTGGAAATATCAGTGTTACGGCCGGGGCTAGTGAACCCAAGAACAACATACAGAGACAGGAATAGTGGTACAAAAGAACTGGGCTTTATTGAATGGGCCAAGGGGGTAGAGAAAGGCAAGCGTGGTAGGTAGGGAAGGTCAGGCAGGCGGGTAGACAGGGCAGGTAGGTCAGGCAGGACATGCAGGTAGGCAGGCGGGGAAGGTTGAGCTTGCAGGGCAGGCAGGTAGACAGCTGGGCCAGTTGGATATTCCCGATTGAAGTCCCGTATGAGGGACGGATCCAAAATCTTGCTGCGTGGGATCCATGAACGCTCCTCGAGACCATAGCCCTCCCAGTCCAACAGATATTGCAGGCCGCTACCACAGTGTCGCACACACAGCAGCCGTCGGACTGTATAGACAGGGTGGTTGTTGATGATCCGGATGGGTGGAGGGGGAGTTGTGCCTGAGGGTACAATCATAAGGGCGTTGAGGTGGCAGGGACACGGCGTTATGTTTGCTGAACACCTCGTGAGATTATGCTAACTTGGCACCTGGGGCTAAGGCTTGGCCCGGTAGCTGAGTACCTGGGGCTGAGGCTTGGCCCGGTAGCTGAGTACCTGAGGCTGAGGCTCGGCCTGGTAGCTGAGTACCTGGGGGTGAGGCTTGGCCATGTCGTAGCGGGGATGCTGCTGGGCTACCTGGGGCTGTTGCACAAAAACTAGGGAACATTGACTTAGGAAGGCCCAACAGGAACCCAGGTCGCCATCATAACTCACGGTGTGGGGACAAAGGGCTCATGATGCTAGGGAGGTGAGCTACGGGGCTGCCTTGGAGGTTCCAGGGACCTGGCGAGTTGGTTGGTTCCGGAGACTGTTGAGGGTTGCCGAGAGGTCTCTTAGGCGGTTCGATATGTCCTTTAGAGCCTGTTTTTGTTGCCCAGAAGGATGGCTCGATCGGATATGGCTTGGCGGAAAGCATCTGTGCCTGCTGGGTTCATGAGTGGCCAGATCCTACTGTTACCGCTGCAGCTAGTGACCCCAAGTGCAAACAGAGACAGGAATAGTTCTATAAAAGAACTGGGCTTAATTGAAGGGGACAAGGGGGTAGAGGAAGGGAAGCAGGTCAGGCAGGGAAGGTCGGGCAGGTTAGGGCAGGATAGGTCAGGCAGGTCAGGTAGGGCAGGCAAGGCAGGCAGGGCAGGCCGGTCAGGTAGGACAGGCAGGCAGACCTGTTCTCTTTATTACTCACTTTGGCCAAAAAATGGTAGGCCTTGATACTGCTACCAATTCTGATATCTTGACTTTAATACTGTCTCCCAAATGATGCTGTCTCTGATGGCAACTCCCATTTTCTATACTTGAAACACAGAGTAAAAGGTTGCATGCCAGCTTATATCAGTTTAGCTTTAAAATCAATCCCTTCTTACAAAAAGGGAATTACACAAACCGTTTACTCTCACTGAACATAAGTTCCGTTTTTGGCTGACTGACTCCGAAGAGATTAACATCTTGGGTATCAAAATTACACACACAGAATGTTTCTATACCCAGGAGAATCGGTGCATTCTGTCTGTGCCACAAAAATATAGAATTTTGATTCACAGCCCTGCGTGAATGGGACATGTAATAGCAGAGAGGGGTCTTAGCTTCAGTGTCCAGAAGCTTCAGTTTTGCGCTCATCTAAGAAGTCCAAATCAGTAAAAGTCATGTCATCATTTGGATGTTATTCATGTTACATTAACTCAAAGGAGCTGTTCTGGAAATGCAGAGCAATGCCTGAACCGCAGCTCCGCTCCACGGGTTATAAATGGAAATTGCGAGAGCTTCTGTAAGTAGGTATTAGGTTTATAATCCTGATGCTAGAGGGAAGAGGAAATAGTAATCAGATTTATCTGTGACACTACACAATTTCATCCCTTGTGTTTGCAGCATTGAATGGCCATAAATAGACTCTTCTTATGAACCTCTTATTGCTTCTTTTTAGAACCATGACAACAGCGTTCTGGCCTCTGTTGGGTTCCTCTGCTCGTGCCAGAGCAACTATAGAATGCTGCAAAGTAGGTTTTGGATATCCGATGTAGTATTTCACAAGTTTAATGCCGGTCCCAAAATATTTCACCTTCACTCTACTTAACAACTGCATACTCAAAGTACTGAATATCATCTAAGCCTATAATAACATCATGAATGCACATGGAGCATTGAGAAGAATGATTTAGCTTCTGTGGTAACACAATAGTCCCAATGTCTGCACAGCACTCCATTCAGTGCCAAACTTCCATTTTTTTGCAGCCTATGCATTATAAGAGGCGTTGACACATGCAAGACACAAAACAACAGCGTTCTTTGAGTATAATGGGAAAGTCACGTGATTCTCATTTCTCCTGTGTCTTAAACGTCCTGCACTCACGTGACCAGATTTGCTGACTTGAGCGGTATTTTATGGCAGACCAGCACCCAGAGCAGAGCTGTGCCTCGTCCGCTCAGTAGGGAAGGCTGCTGTAAGGAACAGTCGAAGGAACCGGGAGCGGCAGATGAACGAGGTGGATGTAAAGTGTAAAGTTCTCCCCTACACTAAAGTTCACTTTGGGCGGTGGGGCATTTGGGATGAACTCGGTCAAGGTTCCAAATGATAAAGACTCTGTGTCTTTGCCGCTCAGGGAATCATCTGACCCAGCACTTCCAACTTCTGACTTGTTGAAGTATTGTGGGAAATTTACATCAATGGCCGTAACATTTTGGCTACTATCGTTTTTTTTTAGTTTTTTTTTGTTGATATTTAATCAGCAATCATCAATCAATGTTTGTTTTTATAGGAACAATGCAGAGTATGAAAGGAATGGCACCAGAGTTGGCTTCAAGTTCATCTGAGTGAAAACAAGGAACACAGTCACAATACGTACAACACAATACAGTAAAAAATACAATATTCATGAAACAATCCCAACAGGGTAGAAAAGTTGACTTTCTAGATTAGATTAGCCGTATGAGGCACTCTTTAGTGGCAACGTCATTGTGTTGATGTAAGCCAGAGCTTTCAGTTTGTTTTGAAATCTCTGAAACTTTCCGACTCTCTGACATTGGAAGGTCTGGAGTTCCATTTTCCACTTACTCTGACAGAGAACGATGATGGGTCCAAATGTTGACTTTTGGAATTTTGGTAGCGGGTCACCCCTCGAGGTAGCCCTATACAGTACCATCGATTATTAAACCTGCATGTGTTCTATGTATTGAAGTGGAATACGTATGTATGTACAGAAAATACACTGAAGCGTGTGAGGACCCCAGTGTCTTGAGGTGGTGTGCGATAATTATCACTCCAAGGAGAGTGAAATATTTGCTAACTTACATTTTCTCACTCTTTATTGTGAATTACACCAAATGCAAATCAACTGGATTGTGGCGTAAATGACAGACTGTCGAACGAGGTACCCATTCTTATAAAATCTCATTAGATAAACGAGAAACGAAACACCCACGCAGTATCAGACTGCTGCAGACAAGACCGTCAACGCTGGACCAAGTCTGTGGAGGAAGGGAGTCAGAGTCATCACCAAAGCTTATGGAGTCAGAGTCCCAAGAGAGAGTCATGTCCAATGCAAGAACAATGAGATGAAACTTTAGTGGAGGCCAACACCAGAGCACCGCGGGTCAAGCTAAACACCGTGACTGCCAACTTTTTGGCCATTGTTCTCCTTGTTTTGTTTAGAAATGAAAGACAAAGAAATGACATGACATCGATTTTTTTTCCTCCCTCTCTTTCTTTCTCCCTTCGTGTTTAATCTTCAGTGTTTCAATAATAAGAGCTGGGTCGCAGAGTCCGAGGGGAGGCAGAAATTCATGGAAATGCATACCGGCGAGAGACAGAGTCCAGACCGGAGTAATGCAACCCTGCCAAGGGAGCTTTCCTCGGACCGGTCTCCTCACCGGGGCAGGGATGGCGGGCCGCTCTGTGGAGCAGTGGGGTATCATGTTCGGTTGGACTGTGGCTCTGAAACACGATAGGGCCGTGGAGTCAAGTTAGATAATGTCTTTGCTGTTCCCTGCATCTCGCCGTCTTTCAAGGGACAATAGTTTTTGCTGGAAGGAGATCCGGCCGTATCCATGTCGACACACCTGATTTCCTCACCTTTATAAAAAAAAAAAAACTAAAAAAAGCATTTTTTAAATCAAGAACAAGCGCCGGGCGCTTCCCACTGTCTGTCGCATTTGATACGTAGATCCACTGGTGGGACTTGAGACTCTATTCACCGCTTTCACAATCAAGTGTGAGTTTGCCGGTCCCACTGTCTGGTTGATGTGAGATGTTCAAGGTTCTGCTCTAGAAGGGGGTTGTTCATTTACCTTCTGTATTGTTTACTCGTCATGGCTTATCTGCTTGGAGGCGTAAACTCAAAATAATGTGTGTGTGCGTGTGCGTGTGCGTGTGCGTGTGCGTGCGTGTGTGCCTCTTTAAGACCTTTGTCGGCTGTGTTTTGAGACGCATTTCCCGCCTTTGAAACTAGTTTTTGCCTGTTCTTTGGGACGATGGCGATTTGTTTTCCCTCCGCTTCAAACTCCTGTGTTTTGCCACGTTCTCCCCGGTAGGGTGGAATGTGCTTCAGATTCCTGTACATTTCCTGCGTATTTCCTCTCGCGCTGCGCTGAAAGAGGACTTCTTGTGGTCCGCCGGGATGAGGGACGTGAGCGCTCTGCGCACACAGGAGACGGTTGTTTCCGTACGGACCCGGGCAGCCGCAGAGCAGCCGTGCTGGTCCGTGGGCGGGAATACGGTGTTGCCGCCAAGGCTGCACGGCGAGGTGGGCCCGCTTTGTCTCCGGGCTGTGGGGGGGGTGTCACTTTGACGGGTGATTCATAGGGACTGTGGTGCCCTTGAGAACACGCACGTTGTACTCTGGCCAGTTTCTCTGCTCGCAGCCTACATGCGCATGGTAATTCGAAAGCGAGCTGCAGAATTGGGAGCATACTGTACTTACCAGCCTTGAGATCTCACAGATTTGAGAATTTGGAGGCCGGGCGGAGGATCTCGGGCCCTTCTCCCGGGTGGAAAAATAAAATCAATTTCAGAGACTTTCATTCCTCTATTGTCATGGCATTTCATACATAAAAATAATCAGCCAAAAGCAGGTGCATTTTTCCCTCCAACAGCTTTTTATTGCAAGTATTTTCAGTTGAAGCAAAAAATAAATGTATCACATTACAGCTATATAAATGTCGAATCCTGTTTTACAACCCTTTCTATTAGCACTTTACAACCCGTCACTGTTCAAAATCCATACAATTATCAAATGGATGAAAAGGGGCCGAGGGCACATCAAGCTGATCAAAGTTCAGGTGATAAAGTCATTTTCTTCTATCGATCAAATGGGACGAAGCAGCGGGAGCGAGGGCTCGAGGTCGCAGTGAGACGAGAGCGAACAGAGGGAGAGATAAGAGGGAGGAGGCGGAGATAAGGAGCCGGGGAAACCAGGCGAAGAACCACAAGGCGGAGACCAGGACGTCTGAGCGTCCGGCAGGCGGGGAGACGAAGAGGTCAACCCGGTGACCTCCCGTGAGGGCCCCCCCACACACACACACACACACACGCACACATACACACACACACACACACACACACACACACACACACACACACACACACACACACACACACAGACACACACACACACACACACACACCAACCTCTGGACTACGGCTCAGGGAGGGAGGGGCCCTAAAGTACTGTACTCCAAACTAAACACACAATCACAGCTGTGTGTTCATGTGATCCGTGCACCGACATGATCCTCTAGAACCCACAGGAGTTCTGGTCCAGGATTTGGTGTTTGAGTGCGTGCGTGCGTGCGTGCGTGCGTGCGTGCGTGCGTGCGTGCGTGCGTGCGTGCGTGCGTGTGTGTGTGCGTGTGTGTGTGTGTGTGTGTGATAGAGAAGTCAGCAAAGATCTGCAAACGCAAAGCCGTGTGTGAGTCGTGACTCTGGGGGAAGTGGAGGGTGGGGGGGGGACTCAGAGGAAGCCTGTGATTGGAGGACGGAGGGGGAGGAGAGAGTTTTCCCTCAAATCCAGAGGATTTGTCATATAATGCTTTGATATATACTGTACATACTGTATGAGGAACAAGAACCTTTGTATAGCGTAGCCTAGCATTGCACCCGGTGGATGGAGTTTGGAAATGCACACCACACACTACACACCACACACTACACACCACACACTACACACCAAACACTATACACAACACACTCCACACCACACACCAAACACTATACACAACCCACTACACACTACACACTACACACCACACAGTACACACCAAACACTATACACCACACACTACACACTACACACCACACACTAAACACTACACACCACACACTACACACCAAACATTACACACCAAACACTACACACTACACACTACACACCACACACTTAACACTATACACTACACACTACACACCACACAATACACACCACACACTAAACACTAAACACTATACACTACACACTATACACCACACACCACACACTACACACTACACACTATACACTACACACCACACACTACACACCACACACTATACACTTCACACTACACACTATACACTACACACCACACACTATACACTATACACTACACACTTCACACCACACACTACACCCTACATACCATACACTACACACTATACACTACACACTACACACTATGCACTACACTACACACTACACACTACACACCACACACAACAGCTTCCTCAGTGTTCAAGGACATACACGAAGCCCAGATGTTTCATTGCCAGTAGATTTGTTGGATCGAGCTAAATCCCCTTCGCCGCCCACAACGGACCCTGGAGACGGTCCGAGGAGGTGAACCATACCGGGGTCTCCGTGCAGACCCAGGGGACCTGTCCGCCACTGAGGGGGAATAGAGTCAGGCAGGCAGGGTCAGTGGTGCTGCTCTGATGTAGTCAAGGTGCTGATACAGACTGAGGTACTGCTGAGGTACAGCTGAGGTAATACTGAGGTACTGCGGAGGTACGACTGAGGTAATGCTGAGGTACTGCTGAGGTACGACTGACTTACTGCTGAGGTACTACTGGTGTCTTTTGGGATGTATGCCTGTTGTGTGGCAATGTGTTAAAGAAGCGCTACAACGTCCATATGAATATATACTGTATATATTTATTTCGTCATTTACCTATTGCACTTGAAATGTAGTGGATTTAAAGTATAACACCACCTAAAATACAATGGAAAATACATTAATTCAACTGTACCACATTTACCTAAAACATCTCCAAGTACTATTTACTTTTAATAAAAGTGTTTTGCAGACAACTGATAAAACCAGTTTATATGAAGGTTTAACTTTGAGACACACTCGGAGGAAAGTTTCATCGACCAAAATTGGCCCTTTTACTTTAACCAACAGATACTAGAAGAAGAGGTCAGGATACTGCGCAAGTACAGTTATCTTTGGTGCGTAGGAACATTTAATCATCGTATATTTAAATACTTTTATTTCATTCCAATGTGGAACGGAGGGATTTTTCCTACAGTACTCGCACTGTTTTCCTCCACGGCAAAGGTGATGAGCTGGTCCCTCTCTGTGCTCGGTCCCCGGTGCAGATTGGACCCGATCTGGTGAGGCAGGAGCCACCGGGAGCGACACGACAGCGTGATCCCCTCGACCAGTGAGCAGAAAGATTGCACCCTTGACCTTCCGCAGGGTTCTAGATAAATGGCTGACAAGCAGATCAGGTAGGAACGGCTGTGGAACCTTGCGACATGTTTGTCTTCGCTCATTTCCACACAGTGTGTGATGATCCTGTGTCACTGTGTCTCCCATGACCCCGCCTCCCGCGCAGTTTGCCTGGCAAGTTAATCAATGGGGGGATCGCTGGCCTGATTGGAGTGACCTGTGTGTTTCCCATTGACCTGGCAAAGACCCGCCTGCAGAACCAGCAGAATGGATCCCGTCTCTACACCAGCATGTGGGTACAGCCGGGTGCAGGAAAATACCAATCTGTTTTCCAATACTGTATTGATTCTCAAAATAACATGCATGGGTTTTTAATTCACGGCTGATAGATAGATGATTCTGTATTGTGTAGTATTCATATCTCCAGACACCCTTCTTTGCTTTCATGGTAATGTGGTTGTCACGTGACGACGCTATTGTTTGTCTTTGTGTTGCAGGTCTGACTGCCTTATCAAGACGATCCGCTCAGAGGGATACTTTGGGATGTACAGAGGTAGGTTTCACGTACAGACAAATAAAAAGCACGGTTCAGACCTCGGACCCGCTACGCCGGACACGTGGCTTTAGCGGGTCATTATATAAGGGCAGCTCCTACTGCGTTTGTGGAGTTAAAGGGACCTGTACCGCTTCTCCGTATTCTCTGTCGTACATGACGGTACAATTCGGGATGTTGATATGGGGCGGGGCCCACGTGTGAAATAATGAGATCAACCGATGACGACGTAATGGCTGACAACAGAACGCTCAGGCTTCCGCTCGGTTTTTAAAAGGTTTTTTTTTTTTTTTTTTTTTTCCTGCTCTCTGCACGAGCTGACATCAGCTGGTCACGGATTTCTTCATGCGGTCCGTGTCCGCCACATGCTCGGCGCGCGGCAACGAAAGGGCGGAACACACTCTTAGACGAGAACCCGTAGCTCTAATATGAGGATTCACCAACTGGACGCCTGTTTCTCCAAATCGGTGAAAGTTACTCACAGAACTCGGAACCGGTGCTGAAACCCCATTGGCTGACGTAACCGGTGACCTCGGGAGGGTGGCTCCTCCCATTTAAACACAGTGTCAGGAACACAATGGATTTAGAGGCGTGTTAGAATGGCTCTAATGCATAATCTGAGTGCTACTTTCAGCAAAAAACAACATAACATGTTTTGGGGATCTCAGAGACCGATATTTAAGTGTGTAAATAGGCGCGTCATAGGTTCCTTTTGATGTAAAATTTTTTTTTTAGTAAACAAAGTGCTGGCTGGTTGCAGAATCCCTTAATAATCACATTCTACATCTACAGCTACGTCATTGTAACCACCTGCACAGTGAAGTCAACTATATCACAAACTCTGGGGACGTCTTGTGGGAAATGCAGTACAATGTCGTTTTTGTACTGCATAGCAATGTACAAATGAGAAGTTATCCCCAATGCTCAGTGTCAAAATATCAGTGTCAAGATAGAGTTACTGCATTTGGATGGAATGGGTAATGTTGGAGAAATTCTCCTGTGTGGTCTGTGCGGTTAATCTGCCCGCTACAGGAATACAAAACTGAGAGTATTAAAGAAAGAGACAGTGCTGCTCCAAAGCAGTGTTCTGATCAGTCTGCCCCCTCCTACTCACCAAGACAGTTTTATACCGAAGAAAGGTTGTGTGCCATTGGTCAGATGTCATTCACAAGACTGTGCCCCCTCAATCGGCAGTTGATCAAATCCAATCAATTGCGAGAGCTCATACAATGGGTTGCCAGCCAAACTCAGGTCACAGGTACAATCTGACATCGTGCCATCAAACAAACACTCAGCGTTCTGTCAAGTTACCCATGTCTCCACACGAGCTTAAGCTGAAATGTGATCTCGTCTTTATCCTCCAATAGACATTGTTAAACAGAGCAGTCTCCACATATAAACTCTGAGAGACTCATTGAAAGCCAGAGGCAGTGTGTTTTACAAGGTGGTGACAGACACAACTGAACCTTTAAAACATCATTCAAAAAGTTGATCGTATGCATTTTTCTCTTACACCAACTCATCCCACACGGTTTATCTTTATCTTTCCTTGATGTTTTGGGTCACAGGTGACAAACAAACTGGACCGAGGAACAAGCTCCCCTCGGCAGACTGAGTTTTTTGCAAGGGAAGAAATATCACACTGACGATTGTAAATATCAGGTGCAAACCGAGAGCAAACAGCGGGCGGGGAGGGCCGTTCAGTCACGTTCTACTTCTGTTCATTGCCGCACCCCGGGCGCCCTGCCCGCCCTGGTTTCAACGAAATAAGATTGGACCACGACAGTGACTGTTCTGGATGGAAGAGACAGAGCTGCGGAGCGCTTTGCTGTCGGGTAGTCCTCAACCCTCATGAATGTGTTTCATCCTGACAGAGGCCTCCCACAGAGCCGTCAGGACACACTGGACGTCCGTGTGTGTACCCATGCACTGGCTTCGTTGTCATCCTGGTACTTTTCATGTACTGTGTGGTGCACACGATGGTTCGGCTCATGATATACAAATCTGGTGTACTAGGCAGGATACTACTGTGTCATTTCCGACACAGTACACACGATCACCGCTATTCATTTGTTCGATTGGGAGTGGATTTCTGCAAGGCTCCCTCCCTCTGACTCTCTTCCTCTTTCATTCCCTCTTTCTGTTCCTTTCTTCTCCTTCTTGCTCTTTACCCCCCCTCTCTCTCCCCGTATCTCTCTCTCCCAGGCGCGGCGGTGAACTTAACCCTCGTCACTCCAGAGAAAGCCATCAAACTGGCCGCTAATGACTTCTTCAGGCATCACCTCTCTAAGGACGGGTGAGACAGTGCGCACACACACACACACACACACACACACGCGCACACGTGTGCACACACACACACACACACGCACACACACACACACACACACACACACACACACACACACACGCGTGCACACACACACACACACACACACACACACGTACACACACACACACACACACGCTCCAGTCTTTCACACCAGTGATTAACCAGTGTGTTTACCAACATGTAAACTGACACGTTAGCGCTCTGGATCCCCACCAAGGCTCCAGGCGGTTGTCTCCCCTGCTGTGACAAATACATCTCTTGAATCTCGTCGTCTCAGGCGTTCAGCAATTTTTCTGAAATGTCCAGCGTCGCGCCTTCACACAGCAGGTGCTGCCGCCGCCGCCGCACTAACTCCACCCGGGATCAAGGTTCCAAAGTAAAGAGGGGAAAACAACAAAAAACGAGCGAGCGCCGCTGAGCGGCCCACATCTGGCGTCGCTGAGGACGAGAGTGTGTCGCCCCCCGTTCACGCTGTGTGCATGGATGAACCTAAAGCTTTCTGGGACATCAATCTTTATCTCCATGGCAACCGACCCGCCAGCTGATAAATGATTGACTTGTTTTGGCCGAGGTTGTGAATTATTAATCTGTCCCTGTGCCAGACTTGTGTGGAAACAGTCAAGAATTAGCATTGCCCCCTCCCGGCGGTCCCGGCGATGATAAACCATAACAATAACAATAAATTCCTTGCACCGCGTTGTTGAATTCACATTTTGCCCATGTCCTGCTGTGTGTCCCTCAGAAAACTGACCATTCTGAAGGAGATGCTGGCGGGGTGCGGGGCAGGGACGTGCCAGGTGAGTCAGAGACTTTCTGCTTTTAAGTGCTTCCCCGCCGCCGCCAGGCCCGCCAGGCCTGCGCTGGGTCCCCATCCCTCCCGCCGCGGCCGCGCACAGTCAGAGCGCGCGGGGACGGACGTCGGCTCGTGCGGCCAGAGTTGATCGGGCGGCGTTCAGTCGCGTTCAGACGCCGCGGCAGCCAGCGCTTGGCCGCGTGCCGCCTGAGTGAGTTAGAGGGGAGCGGCTTTCGCCAGGGAGGCCCAAGGCGTCCGGCTCAGCGAACGCGATCAGATTAAGTGCAACAGACCTTTGGATTAAGATTGTTGCACAGAACGTAGATACTGTATCTCACTGTTAATCCCGTTAACCAGTTACCACTGCGCGGATTGCCGAGGGAAAGCGCGACTTGACATTGCGCTAACGGACAACGGGAGACTTCATGTCATAATAAACGCTCACATTAGAGGTTTAACAGTGTTTTAATGAATATTAAGTGAATCCAGCTGCTCTGGTGTAAAAAGCGATTAATCCTTGATTAAAGTCTTAATTGTGTACAATTTAACAAATTGTTTATCATCACAGGTTATTATCACTACTCCTATGGAGATGTTGAAAATCCAGCTCCAAGATGCTGGAAGAATTGGTAAGTAACTTGAAAAACGTGATCCTTGTCAGAGGAAAGTACGGGCTCTAGTGTTCAAATCAGATATTACACTGGCTTCACTAGTCTGCATTTAAATATATATTTTTATTTTTAAGACGTATACTATAGTACAAATTGTTGTTCGTATTGCGTTTTCATGGAGCAGATTTCAAATTGATTCATCCGAATCAGTTTATTTGGCCAGGTATATTTTCATGCAGCCTACATGGAATAAGTGTTGGTGAGAGTCGGTGCATTATGGCGCAGACAGAGGAACAACAAAAAGCTTAACCGTCTAAAAAAAATAATTTACAGAAATATGCAGGTTGTGTTCTGTGCAGAGGGTAAATTAGAAAGCTGTATGCGGCCGCTGATGTTGACTGAGGGCATATAAATATGTTGGGATTGGGGTTCATCGTCCTCTGTCGCAGTGTTTTCAGTTTCTAGCCTCACGTCGTTCTTGTCCTGGTGTTGCTTCCAGCCGCTCAGAGGAAGCTGATGCCGGAGACGGTGGCGGCGGGAGCGGTGGAGGCCAAATCCCCGACGGCCATGCAGCTTACCCGCGAGCTGCTGAGGGAGAAGGGCATCGCCGGGCTCTACAAAGGCCTGGGAGCCACGCTGCTCAGGTGCAGCCGCTGACAGCAACGCTGTTATTAAACATTTCAAACATATGAAAGGGCAGTGAGCCACAATTATCCAAAGCTCACGTCACAACGTTCTTGCATATTGCAAATTTTATGGATCAATATGAATCCACCCACAAAGCCCTTGTGTAGTATCGAAGATCCATGACCGTGACGGTACATCAGCGGAATTATACATATACTGTGTGTGTGTGTGTGTGTGTGCGTGTGCGTGCGCGCGTGCGTGCGTGTGTGCGATAGATGTGTATGTTCATGCTAGGTTGAGTTGTTGCCTGGCAACCATTAGTAGCCTTTTAACCCTAAAATGCAGATTTCTGGATCAAAAATCACTGATTTTAAGATTTTTTTAAAATGATCTTTATCTATAAATGTGTGCATATGAATTAATTAATAGATATTGAATTAAACTAATTGACAAACAATGATTTAAAATCATGAAATTATTGTTTTTTGAATGATATGTTTTTGAATATATGATATAACAATCATTATCTTATTATTGAGAAATAATTTGCATTCTATGGTTAAGAAACCATATTTGTTGGTGGAGGAATGTAGTATTATTATTGTTATTATTATTATTATTATTTTTTTAATTATTGTTATTATTATTAGTATTATTATGATGATGGTGATCAGTGCTTAGTAACAGCTTGGCTGGGTTGCTGCTGCTCCTCCATCTCTTCCTCCAGGGACGTTCCGTTCTCCATCATCTACTTCCCGCTCTTCGCCAACCTCAACCAGCTGGGGAAGCGTGGTGTGGACGGCCCCGCCCCCTTCTACGTGTCCTTCCTGGCAGGCTGCACGGCCGGCAGCACGGCCGCCGTGGCCGTCAACCCTGTGGACGGTGAATGGAAAAACTATTCTTTGACATTTTGTTGAATTTGATTATTTTCAGGTTGATATGATGATGATTAACAGGGGAGCTCATGAGGAAATCTACAATCAAATCAAATCCCTCTACTCTGCCTCTACTCTGCCTCTACTCTGCCTCTACTCTGCCTCTACTCTACTTCTACTCTGCCTCTACTCTACTCTGCCTCTGCTCTACTTCTACTCTGCCTCTACTCTGCCTCTATTCTACCTTTACTCTACCTCTACTCTACTGTACTCCATCTCTACTCGACTCCTACTCTACTTCTACTCTACCTCTACTGTACTGTACTCTACCTCTACTCTGCCTCTACTATACTGTACTCTACCTCTACTTCTACTCTACCTCTACTGTGCTGTACTCTACCTCTTCTCTGCCTCTACCCTACCTCTAATCTACTCAGCCTCTATCATGAATTACTGAATTATTGTTTAATTTGTTGATATTAAGACACAATATGTTATAAATTGATGAAACAATGGATTATTTATATATGTTGACCACTGTTTGATGTGTATCTGTTTGTTTTGTGTGTCAGTAGGTGACGTGCACCATGAGCCTGTAGTATTACATATTCATATAGCCATATAGCCATATAGTCATATATTTATATAGTAATATATAAATATAGTAATTTAGTCATATAGTCATAGTCATAGTAATATATGAATATGGTTATAGTCATATAGTAATATAGTCATATATGAATATAGTGTTATATTAATATTGTAATATAGTAATATATGACTATAGCAATATAGTCATATATGAATATAGTAATATAGTGATATATTAATATTGTAATATATGAATATAGAAATATAGTCATATATGAATATAGTAATATAGTGATATATTTATATTGTAATATAGTAATATATGAATATAGTAATATAGTGATATATTTATATTGTAATATAGTAATATATGAATATAGTCATATATTGATATAGTGATATATAAATATAGTAATATAGTGATATATTAATATAGTCATATATTAATATAGTCATATAGTCATATAATGATATATATAGTCATATAGTGATATATTAATATAGTAATATAGTGATGTATAAATATAGTGATATAGTGATATATAAATATAGAAATATAGTGATATATTAATATAGTAATATAGTGATATATAAATATAGTAATATATTAATATAGTAATATAGTGATATATTAATATAGTAATTTAGTGATATAGTGATATATAAATATAGTGATATAGTGATATATAAATATAGAAATATAGTGATATATTAATATAGTAATATAGTGATATATAAATATAGTAATATATTAATATAGTAATATAGTGATATATTAATATAGTAATTTATTGATATAGTGATATATAAATATAGTAATATAGTGATATAGTAATATAGTGATATATTAATATAGTGATATATTAATATATTAATATAGTGATATATAAATATAGTGATATCGTATTAGTTGAACGGTTGAGTTGACGTGAAGCCTCTGTGTTGCAGTGATTAAGACTCGGCTGCAGTCTCTGAACCGGGGCAGCTCAGAGGACACGTACAGCGGCGTGACGGACTGCATCAGGTAACCTCCTGCTGCCTCATCAGGCGCCGCGCCACGCCCCCATGTTTCCTCCTTCCAGCTCCCAACCGGGAGCGACGGGACCTCAGCGCCCGGCGCCTCATTAGCGGAGGGAGCTGCGGCGAGCCTCCGACTCACACTCGCTCCGCTTAAAGTTTTAATTGATGATTCATTTATTTATTTATCTTTTGAACGACACCTGGCGATCGTTTCAACTCCAGTCTCTGTGTCGGGGGAATGTTGATCCTGTAACGTACATTATATGTTTGTTTTTCTGTATTTTACATGTAAAAACACACAATACAACAGATCACAATTTGTTTTGGGCTTCGGGAGAGGGTCACCTCAATATCGATAATTTGATGATATTTTGGGAATGGCCGTTGGTGCCGTCATAAGATATTTACAGACAAAGGTTTATTATTAATGTTATGACCTCTGGTTAGAACAGAAAGAACAGTCTATGACGTTCATCAAACCGCTCCTTTATGACAACATCTAACTAGATCACAATATTACAATAACCACAATCGATATTGAGTCTCATATCACCATATTGATAAAATATCAGTATACCTCCCAGCTCTGACTTTTGCAGCCATGCTGTGGAGTGAAGTCATGGATTTCTCCTAAATGTCTTCCAGGAAAATCCTGCGTAACGAGGGTCCCTCCGCCTTCCTGAAGGGGGCGTACTGCCGCGCCCTGGTCATCGCGCCGCTCTTCGGCATCGCCCAGGTGGTGTACTTCCTGGGTGTAGGTGAATTCCTCCTGAGCCTATTGCCCAAAAAGGACAACTAAGGAGCCCCTCCTGTCTGCCTCTCCATCCCGTCATGCACCGACCACACCAGGACTCATCTCATCGTGAAAGAAGGTTTTTTTTTTTTGTTTTTTTTTTAAGTAGCTTTTGAATGTCTGGCTCGGCTGTGGGACGAGCCGCTGCGTTTTTATTTTGCCGTTGTTACGTTGAATGTCAAGGTTTTAGCGGTTTTTGGTGCGAGTCGGTGTTGTTGCCGAGTTGCCTACGGTGGCGTGCGCCGTTTCCAGAAGAGAAGACCAAGCCAGATTTCCGGAATCGAGCCACAGATATCATTTTGTGTTTTGAAAGATAATTGCTTTCGCGTTTTTGATCTTTTTTTCTTTTTTTCTTTGACTGGGTTTGTGATTGATTGAGGAAATACAAATCAGATGCCTGGGCTGCTGCGGTCGTGCTCGCTCCTTAAACCGGTTTCCCCCCATATCACCAGCCGCCGCACTCAGCGAGAGGGTTTTCCTGTCGCCGGGTAAAAAGCACAAATCACTGCACGTATCCAACCACCGAAAACCAGTCGCTTAGATAGAAGCGTACGTCGTTTCTTATCCAAGAGCGTTCTAAGAATTAGAGGAAATAAATGAGCCTGTAAGACCCAGGTAGTTGATGCTTTGTCGACACAGGCTCCTAAAACCCAGTTCCCCTGCCTGACTCGGGCCGCCACGGAGCCGCCGATGAGTTCAGTCTCCATTTTAATTGATTTTATTTTCCATTTAAATTCACCTGCATCGCATTCAGTTCAGCCCTGACAAGCTTCTGGGAGAGCGGGCCGGCTTCGGCCTTTCGTGCTTAAATGAGCGGCCGGTGTCGTGGTTCCCGCCGAGCACCTCGGCCGGCTTTGTTTTTTAAATTGTGTTTTCTCCCGGCTCCCGGGGAAATGCTTTGATAATGTATCTGGTGCGCGCCCGCCGTCGCTGGAGCGCTGCCATTGGCTTATCTGGCTCCAGATCAAGGTGACTTTGATGTGTATTATCCACTAACGTCTCCTCCTGACTCCCACTTCCTGCAGCTCCAGTCGTACTGTTGCACTGCGCACGGCAGTGTATTTATCATTAGTGGGAGTGACTTCTGAGTATCATTATTCCTTTCTGGAGGCGGTATAGCACTATATATATATATATATATATATATATATGTGTATATATATATATATATATATATATATATATATATGTGTGTGTATATATGTGTATGTGTTGTTCTTCTGTGTCAACCTTACTATTTTGTACATATTGCAGATGATATGAACTTAATGTTTTAGGTTTTGTTGTTCTTTTGTACATGATGGCTTATTTGCACACCTACCTCTCAACCCCCCTCGCAAACAATGTTTATGTTTCCAAGGATGTGGATCCAGTATATCAAATGAAGGGTTGTGGTTTTTTTTTTTTTTTTTTCATTATTTTATTTTAGTCTTTTTTTTTTTTTTTTTTTTTTTCTTTGCTATTGTTTTTTTTTGTTACTACTTTACTGTACGTGAAGCAGGGAAGTCGGTCCCTTGCTCAGACAGGACCGCGTGGCCGACCTCCGCCCGCCTCCTCTTCTCGAAAAGGACCAAACAGAGTATCTTATGATGTCACGTCTTCAGTTGACCAATATGATGTTTTATCACGAGTCCTCAAGTCATGATGACATTGGTACATTTCTTACCAATCGAGGATGTCACCCACTTTAGACCAAACCCTGTCAATCAAATTAACAAAAGGCGAGTCCCACACGGCGCCGACGACAGCAGGCTGGGAATCGAATGCTGACGTTCTTTTCGTGTTGCCGCCTCGGTCGTACATTTTTCCCTTATCTGTGTTTTGAAGCCATAGGTCTGAGTATTCAGAACCCACAGGAGGAGAAAATAACTGCCGGACGTCGAGTAATTACAGCCGAGCCCCAGAAATGACGAGCTGCCCGCTGTGTCGGTCTGGGCTTGGGGACCCGCCGTCCGGTCGATGTCGTTCCCCTCCTGCATTCCAGCTGCGAGCTCATCTCATTCACTGTGCGCTGGTGCTGTGGTCGTCTGTGAAACCATTGTTCCGATTTTCACTTATTCTGATGTTTTTTATTTTATTTTTTTTTATTTTCATTCCTCTGAAATGTCGTGCGAGTCATTTTGTTTTGCTCAACCGTGAAGTTTCATTGACCTTGTGCATTTGATCGTGTGTGTGTGTGTATGTGTGTGTGTATGTGTGTGTGTGTGTGTGTGTGTGTGTGTGACTGTCTAGTACTGTAGTTTATAGTGTAGTTGTAAGTGCGACACTGCAATTAGTTTTGATTGTAAGCCCCCACCGCCCCGCCCTCCTGGCTGTTCTGCAAACCTCTTTCCCCATCACGTCCAGCGGGGCGCGGGGTCGCTGCGGGAGAGGAACGAAAACCTCAAACACCAAATATGACTTGGAGTGGGAGCAATCAAAGAAAGCACAAAAAAAGGGATTATTAGGCACAAGAGATCACTTTTAATGTCGACCAGGTTCCCACATGTGAATCTTCACCCGATGTGAAATACTAGATATGGATTGAGGTTGAACCTTGAAAACTGCATTTCAGTGGGAACTGAAATAAGTTTTTAGGTCAAGGGTTCATTTCATTTGTATGTATCAATACCTGAGCAACTCCCTCCATAGAACAAAGGGCAGGTCGCTTTAACAGACCCCTTGATGGCCTCCAATAGCTTAACCTATTTGGATCTATTTAGTTCATATATACAGTATATCACGTACATATTCGAAAGACATGAAATATAAGAATGTAACTTGAAGATGATGAGATTTATTATAATTATAGCAAAGAGGATTTTATTAGATTTTAGTCAAAGATATGTCCGTGGCACAGCAACATCCACCGGAAAAGAGGCGAACCAGCTTACCGATATGCAATAAGTAGAAATCTCACTGAAAAAGTACAAAAATATAATGAGAAAAAAAACCTAAAAAGTCACAACACCTCACAATGTCTGAGTAATGCAAGTCTTCCTGGGGGCTCCAGACACCCTTGGGGACGTGAGATCTCTGCAGGGCCTCTCTGTCTTCCTCCAAGAGGAAATTTGCATTATTGCACTTTGAAAACTAGGGCCCTATACCCCGACGTCCACCTGAAAGGTCTATTCCTGTACGGCACAAGGGGCGTTCTGAATATTTATGGTGAATGACACACTTGTCCTAGTCGTTGTTTCCAATGCAATGGAAAAAAAAAAAAAGAAATCTGAAATTGTTGTATTTCCTGTCACAGTTTGCTGTTCAAATAAATGACTGTCCTTAAATTTCCCGTGTTGTGGTCTGAATTTCCACACTGTTACTGCTGTTCTGCTTTCAAGGGTCAGTGGGTGCTGGCAGGAGAAGGATGGATGCAGGACATTCTGCTTGGGACACAAGGACAGCACAGCGGAGGCGAGTGCTGTTGTTGCGTCAAACGTCCACCGGGTGTCGCTGTTGGGTCACAAGACAACTGCACCCTGTGCTAAAGTGGGAGTGGGAAGTGTCGGTGGAAATAGAACAGGTGCATCAAGATGTAATGTGGCAAAAAAAACACGGACACATTTCTTATTCACCTTCCTAATATGTTATATAATATGTGTTCTTGATATAATGAAAGAGCTTCCAACTGGTCACATGGTTCTCTCCTGCAATGCTCACTTGGTGGAGGGTATATTATTATTATTATATAGTAATAATATTTATTATTATTAATAGTAATAAAAATATAACAATAACCTTAATTTGTATAGCAACTTACATACACAACATGCAACTCAATGTGCTTCATATGAATAATAATAATGATAATCTTAACAACAATTAAGAAAAAAGGTAAACAATAGACATAACTGGGATAAAGTGTAGAAATGCACAATGCCATTTTCATCTCCTGTTACACTGAGTCAACAACACTAACTCGGTTATTGTTGTTGGTGCTCTTTATTAATCTCAGGCTTTTATTATCTCCTGGTCCTTTGTGCGTTCTCTGTTACTGCCCATCATATTTGTTTTATGGTGTGCTCCTTTTTTGGCAGCGTGGTTTTAATAAATTGCGTAATCCCGTCCCTCACATCGCCTCACACATGAGAAATGGAAATGCGTGTGGCGAGAAAGATGTGTGCAGAATGCTGCTGTATGTGTCTGGCTGCTGCAACCAGATCCTCTTTCTGTCTTATATCAGTACGAATATTTCCACAGACTATCCACTCCACTGTATATACACGCCAGAGATTAGCCACGGGCTCAGTTTACCACACCGACAAGACTTTAAAGCACAACAGTGAGTAGCAGCCATGTGCTCTTTTGTTCAATCAAATCCCTTTCATGTGTCAGAGCTCGGGCGGAGTTGGAGTATTCTTAGAGCCTCTCCTGCTTCCCAGCGAGGTGAGGCCCTGCTAAGTGGAGCTGGAGGATAGGAGGTGGTGGAGGGAACGGTTATGGAGAGGTGGAGACGTGATGGGACCATCGATGGAAGGAGCGGAGAGAGAGAGAGCGAGAGTGAGAGTGGGGTGCTGATGTGTATATAGGTCACTAAATCAATGGGAATCAGGTTTTTGAAGGAGAGGGGATGGGGGATATTTATAGAGAGCGGTGGAGACGGATGCATCTGTGGCGGGCACAATAAGGCAGAGACCTGGGAAGCAAGCGGTCGCATTAGTCTGGGGGAGACTTTTGGTAACAAACGGCAGGGGATGTTGGAACATGAGCAGATAGGCGCAGTGTAAAACAAAATATAATCAAATGGAATTCCTTGCACGCTGCTTTGAGCAAATGACCTTTACAGTCGCACTGTTCAAATTGTACAAATTGCCGGCGGACCGCAATGTTGACAATGGACGTTGAACGTGTTCAAATCCATTGTTCAATCTTCCCTCATCTTATTAAGGTCTAATCTCTGATCTGAGAAATGCAAATGGTTTAACCGCATATTAGCCTTTCTTTCCTGCCTCGCAGGCCGGGCCGTGTGTCGGGAAGCACCGAGATCGACCGCAGGGATGCACCGTACAGATCTGGGGTCAGGGGTTACCGGTCGACCGGCCCCACTCGTAATGATTTCACCCGCGAAGGTTAAAGACAAATTCACGCCTCCGCTCTCAGCCGCTTCTGCCGAGAGGAGGCTGAGGCTCCTATGTGTACCCTATATGTTAATAACCAAAACCACGGAGCCCTACGTGCTGTAATTATTCCATCCATTCTATAAGGCACCACATCTCATTTTTATTGGCTTAAAGCAACAAGAACTTGAGGCAGAAATTGGGGATTTGCACTCAGAACAAAAGAGGAGCTAACTGTGAAAATGGAATTAAATTGTCTTCTGCTTTTTCTAGGACGTCGTCAAGGTCACAGGGCGGCAATTCCACCTCCGCTTCCCAGCCTGAAGAATGCTAGTTAAGTTGTCCACGTCTAATTCCTGGGTTGGATTCGAGAGCTTTCCCATGTCCATCCCATAAGCTGCGGCAAGTAAAATGTCCAGTCCTGAAGGCAGCTTGGCTAATGGACCCACGCGGGGACAGAGATCAAGAGAATTCTCTCTCTCCAATACCTATCTAACCATCATTTGCATTTAGAACGGGTTACACACCTGCTTCATTTTCCTCCCACTGCTAAAACGATGAGGTTTTTTTTTTTTTTTTAACACCTGCCACTTAAGCAGAAACCATATTGTGGCACAATATATTCAAAACATATGATGAAGAGCAAAAACTTCAAGTGTGGTCCCTCAGAACAGCACAGTGGGAGGCGGATCAGTTGATAATGCAACTCACACTGTCTCTAAAGTAACTTCACTTCACTGTGTGTGTGTGTGTGTGTGTGTGTGTGTGTGTGTGTGTGTGTGTGTGTGTGTGTGAGAGAGAGAAAGTCAGATAGAGAGAGAGAGAGAGAGACCAGTCAGCCTTATTTGTGAAGTGTCCTTGGGTTGAGTATGTAAATATAATAATTGAAAGTTATTATTATCACTATTATTTAATGGAGAGAGAGAGAGAGAGAGCGAGAGAGAGAGAGAGAGAGAGAGAGAGAGAGAGAGAGAGAGAGAGAGAGAGAGCGAGAGAGAGAGAGAGAGAGAGAGAGAGAGAGAGAGAGAGAGAGAGAGAGAGAAGCCGGAGCCCTGCTCTGGTTATTCTACCTTTTCCTCTCGCAGGAGCAACAAGACGGTGCATCCTCTCTTCCTCCTTCAGACCGAACCGGAGGAGTACAGCCGCCATCCCTCCCTCCATCCCTCCACCCGCCGAATGAACAGCCATGTATCTGAACAGAGAAGAGGACAACAGCAAAGGTAAGACCCCCCCCGCGCCCCCCTCTCTCTCCCTCTTTCTGTCTCTTCTCGGAGCCTCCTCCTCAGATGGTTTTTTGGGGGAAATGATCCGTCATTTGGGACGCGGCGTCGCCTCCGAAGCGCCTTTTACGCACGGACACCGCCGTGGATCGGAGCGTTGTGTTGATCGCTGTCCGGTGGTGGCGGATGGGAATCCGTGGCCAGAATCAAGCAATTAACCTCCCCCCCCCCGCATCCCTCCCAACCCCCCCCCCCCCACACACACACACACACACCCACACACACACACACACACACACACACACACACACACACACACTTTTTTTTGGGGAGCGCATCCTTCGGACGCTTGGACACGTCCGTCCCCGCAACGCAAGGTCACAGCCTCCACGGTGCGCTCCTCTGCGGGCTGCGGGCTGGGAACTGGTGTGGTCAGATAAACAAACTGCCCGACGAGAGATGGGGGTGAGGGAGGGAGGGAGGCGCACACGGGAGTGATCTCCCCCCACGTGTTTCACAGTCGCGATTTCCGTGCGTTTCCCCACTACGGGGTCCGAACGCGTAACGGAGCGGCGCCCCTCAGCCGTCCGTGCAAAGCGCTGGGCAGGCAGCGTGCGTGTCACCGTGCGCGGTGCATTCGAGTGTGCGTGCGTGCGTGTACGTGTCACCGTGCACGGTGCATTTCAGCGCGCGTGTTACCGTGCACGCACCGTGCACGCATCCGGTTCCGATAACACCTGCTGCTACAGAGGACGCAAAGGAGCCAAAAGGCAGAGTGGGAGGGGCCATCTTCCTCTTGTTCTCCCTTTGATATGGGATTCTGCTGCGCGTCTCACGCACTGTAGTGTGTGTGTGTGTGTGTGTGTGTGTGTGTGTGTGTGTGTGTGCGTGCGTGTGTGCGTGCGCGTGCGTGCGTGCGTGTGCGCGCAGGCAGACATGCGCGCCGTGTTGTGACAGCGGGGATGGAGCTGTTTCTCCGGGAGGCTTCGCCCTGAAAGGCGTCAGGTCACAACGACATTGACAATGACACTTCCAGGACCTTGGTCTTCCAAACCCCGCAACGACACCGGAATATGCCCTGTAGAGCAGCCCGGTGCTCAACCAGGGGTCCGGGGACTCCCAGGGGGTCCGTCAAGGGGTTCATCATTTCAAGGGGGGTCCCCGGCGAAATGATGAACCGTTCGACTTCGCCAATTCATTTTGCACCGTTAGAGAATGTTCTAACCCTAACCACAGTACAGACACCGGATCCCATCTAACGACACAAATCTTCTCCGATTTCGGTCCTAAATCCTATCAAATAGTGTCCGTGGCCTCGATGCGTGTCGAATTGAGGGTCCTCGGTGTGAAAAGGGTTGGGAATCATTGCGATAGATCATATGGGGAAACTAGATTTGCTCTATAGCGCGACGGACACTGTGTCTGATCACGCAATTCTCACCCGGAGCTGCAGTTTCTAGACCGGCGGCACCCACTGGATTGATTTAGGCGGGCGGGTGTTTTCCTTGGCCGTGGGATTTGCCGGCGAGAGAGGGACAGAGCGGCGGTGCTGGGCGATCGATCGCATGGGGATAAATAGGTTGATCATCCCAAATGACCCACCCAGCGCCGGTGGGTCCCAGTTAAAACCGGGAACGAACAGGTGGGTGTACTGCTACAGCTGTGAACTCTGGGCGACGTTATTTATCTGACAATCAAATCCTGTAGAATGCATCACGACCTCTGCTTATGTATTCAGTGTTAAAGAATCCATCGTTTTATTCCGTTGTACAATGTGGTTGTGAAAAGTGTGACAACATTAACTTTAAAGAAATGAAGAGAGGAAAAGGAAAGCAAGTAAGACAACGATCCATTCATTTCTCTACGATGTGATGCTGAGATCTGTTGAATTGATCCGTAAGGAAACAGTCCTGGTCTGATTCATGAAGGATCTGCTGAGCCTGGTTTACAGCCGCCGCAAACGAGGCCCCCGGGGGCCGCGGCGGGTCGCTTAGTGCGCGCGGCATAAATGACGTCGCGGCCGAACTGACTTGTGCACAGCGCCCCCTGTCTTTCATATCGCCACGGCGTCGAGAGGGCAACATGCAGCGGCTCGCGGCAGAGACAGAGACTAAAAGGCTCTGTTACGGTCGCTGTGGTGATATTCTCCTGACAGTCAGGGGGCGCTGTGCACAAACCACCTGGTGAAACTGAAAGAACCGCTGTAAACATGGCAAAGAAGCCCCGAGGGAAGGATCTGAATAACTAGAAGAGAGCAAAAAAATGAACGTTTGTATATTTATTGTATCAGTGCAGGGTTTAGTCGTGAGTTTGTGCAAATTGTCGGTGTAAACATTACAAAGACGTCCCGGGTTATCCGGTACAGTAGGTGGCGGTATGCAGCTTCAAAGTCAGTGATTGCAATCAGCCATAAAACGAAAAAGAAGACGAAGAACAGGAAGTAACCGATCAATAAGGAGGAGGAAGTGATTTAAGCGGCGTCCCAATTCCCCGACCTCTACGACCCGCCCTTACGGGTTTATCTCCCTGTCGTGGAAACAGGTTTCCCCCTAGTGGCGGACCAGGTGCTTACATGCAGTGAAGATTCGCGATATATGACCAATGGCCAATAGATATTACCCACGAGATATGATCGTGACTATTCCCTGTCATTCAAATAAGATATGATTGTCTGAAGACATACTGTATAAAATATATAAATATAATATATAAATATATATATATATATATATATATATATATATATATATATATATAAATATTCCTGTTGTAGAAGTAATGACAGAATTCCAATTTTCATTCCAATCGATCATTTCATTTCGCCGAGCAACCAAAAGCGTGCACGTGTGCGTCCAGCACGTCCTACGAGGAAGCCCCAAGCGTAATGGCCATGATTCATGTGCTGAGTTTTAATCCTATAGGACAGCGGCAGCCTGGCCCACATCTACTCCACCCGGGCTGTGGAGTTAAAGGGACATTATTATTATTGTTATTATTATTGTTGTTGTTGTTGTTGTTGTTGTTGTTGTTGTTGTTATCATCATCATTATTATTATTATCATTATTATTAGGGTTATTATTATTATTATTATTAGGGGTCCAGTCTGCAGGTTGTCTTTCCTCAGATTAATATTCATTTTCTTGGCATTTTTGTGGATGAAAGTATCGAAAACAGGGCAACCTCAGTACACACAGACATGGTTGAGGCCTCGTCGGAACAGCGATGTTTCAGGAGTCTTGCTGTTTGATTTGATCAATATTGATCTCCATTTGGAGCGAAAATTTGTGAAAAGCTGTTGCAAATTTACCGAAAGTTGAAGAGCGTTGAAGCGACTTGATTGGTTTGAGGAGCGGGGAGCTTTGTGACATCATCATCATCATCATCAGAAGTTGTAGAAGTCCAAGCCGAGTCTCTTTGGCATCCAGCGACTTGCGCCCTGTGGACTGCATAGCGTTCGCCACGACCCGAGCCGATGCTGTGTTTAATGGGAACTCTGAAAACTGTAACTCGTGCTGCGTTTCACAAAATCCTGGCCACAGAAGGCGTTTTCACGCCGCAGGAAGTTCTAAGAACCTTCGGGGGAACCATCCCTTTCTTTTGTGTTGATTTAAGGAACCTCGGCGACCTGTAATATGTACCTAACACGACTAAACTGGACCCTGTGTATTGCTGCCTGCAGCTATGTTTATTGTTATTATTATTTTTATTTATTTATTTATGGCTATTCTTATTCTTATTTTTTTTTTTGTAATATTATTATTGTTATTTTATTATGCTGCCATATTCCAAAGCCTCGCCTGTGATTAGTTAACAGAAATACTCCAGTTATCTGGAGTATTTCTGTTAATCTGGGATCTGGTCCTCAGATCTGGTTTAGAGAATATTGAATATAATATTTAATATTTCAACTGATAAACATTTCCTCAAAGAAACCAGAGATATGAAACAGTGCCAGAAATGATAAATAATATTGAAATTATGTTTTAAGTCTTTTTTTTTTTTTTTTTTTTTGCCACTGTAGAAAAAAAAATGACCATTTCGTTTTAAACCCTTACAAACACAGAAGCTCTCAAACCTGTGGGTTCTGTATAGAGCTCAACTTTACTCAATGTCCATCTCAACAGCTCTGTTGAATCTGACACTAGACACTAAAACACACTGAAACAATAGCAACAAAATATAAACAATAGTTCATAATGATACTTATGTATGACGGTATTATTACCATTCTTCAATTATTGTCCCTATTGTCCCCTTAATTGAGCCCTGGAAGCTGAAAATGTAAGAATATCTTCATAGGACTTGGTGCCATCGCCTGCGTTTCATATATTTTGCAGCAGATGCGTGATAAACATTTTAAGCAGATGAGGTAAAAATGGAAAATACCATAATGGATCTGATGCAGGAGCCGAGTTTCGACCTTCACCAGACTTCCTCTTGGTCATCACTGAGTAAAAGCCGATATGTTGCCTCTGTTCTTAAACTATATCCGTGGTATAATATATAATATATGGTTGATATTGGATTTATTCTGGCCCCGGCGAGGAAGCGTCTGTGTTTGGCTCCTCATGGAGGGAGGCTGCTCCTTTCCGCCTCACAAGGCGTGGCGGACGCCAGAGCCCCAAGTTTCTCCTCCAAAGGTTCCCTCCCACCGGCGCACGCTTGGGCTCTCTCGCTCTGCAAAATGGCGGGAGACCAGCGGATGCAGAGCTCCTCAGCCTCATCTATCGATTGCCGTTTTTGATGAAGTGACCGGGATGGATCCGCCGGGCGGGAGAGGAGGCCCCTGTATCGATTCCGGTCGGGGGCGAGTGGGACAGGTAGAGGACGGGACGGTCCTGGAGAGCCCGGGGCGGGGAGAGGGGGACCCGTGATCGACCTCATGTGTTATGCATGAAATCGCCGCCGCCCGCGCCAGGGGGGAAGTCCGCGCCGCGGAATCGCCAGCAGGCGGACGGGAGCAAAGCTTTATACGCTCTCGCCGGCGAGGCCATACGCGGTGGGAGCGTCCGGCTCTCCCGTGTTTTTACTGCTCCGTCCCGTTCAATTTACTCCGGTGCTGGAGGCGGCGGATTACCGACGTGACATTGTCTTTGGGTGGTGGAGGAATCGCGGAGAAGAAGACTCTGGACTCGTCACGAAGCCGCTTATTCCGCCTCCCTCCTTCACGGCCACATCACAGACATTTTGGATTAGGGTTAAATTGCCGTGAATTTATTTGATGTGTGGCCCCCCCGACTCACTTTGGCATCCGACACCAACTACTACTTGAGTATGATATGCGATCGGAAGGTCGCGTTGAGTATTGATTTAGGTTTATGTCGGCATTGAATTCCGGCTCAGATCCAGGGCCCCCGCCCCGGCCCCGGCCCCGGCCCCGGCTTTCTAAATGAATAAACTCTGGCGCAAAGCAACCTGCCGCCACAGTCGGGCTCTCAGGTCTAATTTATGGCTATCGGCCGGCAGATAGATTATCAACAGAAATAGCAGGAGAAATGTGAGGCTTTGAGAAAGATAAAATTGATCCAGTGTGAGTCTCCTTTTATGGACATTTTGTGGCAGCCTCGCTCCCCAGACGAGAGCACATTAACCTTCACCCGTGGAGTGACGTGCCACCCGATACTGCCCCAATCTGCCTGGTCCCGGGCCTGAAATAGGGCATTGCACCGGAAAATATCCCAAATACAAAAGAGCAACACCAGGAGCCACAAGGAACATGTCAGACATTGACAAAAGCAACATTATATTCTGACTTTTTTGACTAATAGAATGATGTGAGACCCAGTGGATGAAACGACTCCATTTCAATCATTCATCTCCATTGAACCTGCACTAAACACAGGGGGATGAAGTGGATCACATCAGTAGCTTTAGGAATTGTATGAGTACATCGTACAATGTCTTTCCATGTGCGGGCTCCACATCTCCGCGGATGAAAGGAGCCGCGCGGCCGAGCGATGCACGTGACTCTGCGCCTCGGCGCCGGCGCTGCGCTGATCCTCGTTATCTTATTATAGTCCTAATGCATCACCCCCCCATTCAGAAGGACTGGAATAGAAAATGGCTGGAAATCATTAAAAAAAAAAAAATTTAACATGGTGTAAAGTATAATGTCGATGGAAGGCACTGTTTTCTTAACCTCTATTTCATTATTGCCCTGTAGAAATTGATGATGTCGCCCCGCTCCATGGCTATTCCGCTAATGCGGGATGGGGGAAATTATTTGGGGGGCGGGGGGGGGGGCGAGACCGCCGTAGCCGTCCGCTAATGTTCACGGCTGTTTGAGCGAGATGATTTGAAAGAAGGCCGGGCGGGGTGAGAGGTGCTAATAACACCTGTAATGTCGGCTCAGCAGCTCAGTTCCGTCTGAAATGACACAAAGCTTCCCATTCATTGGTTTCTGTCCCGTCCAGATATTGTCAGAAGCAACAGGGACGACGGCGCCGCCTGCGGCTCGTCGGTGCTGCTCAGCGCGTTCTCCCACGTAGATGGTTGAAATGACGTTTTTTGGGGGGGGGGGGGCGGGGGGACTGAACGCGCCCAACGCGGCTCCCGAGCCTCAAACCGCCTCTGCACATGAGAGCGGCTTGATTAAAGGCGTCGGGGGCCGTTTTTTGCGAAGGATCACACTTTTTTTTTTCCAGCTTTTTTCGGTGGTTTACCGCTTCAATTCATTGTGCGGATTGATGTTGCGGGCTAAGCTGCGGGGAGAATCTCGAGGATCACTCGAGTCGCCGGATCAGACCGCGGAGCCGCGATGGAGGCAATTAGACGCTTTTGTGGGGACACCTGCGACCGGAGGAGGATTTGGACCCTCCGCTCCGCCGGGAGGAGCCGTGCCCCGGCGGGGGGGATTTGGGGGAAGCCGTGGCCACGCGGCGAGCCGCCGAGCCGAGATGAGGTCTCATTCGGAAAGCAAATGAATATATGCGGTTATTGAAAACGGAGCGACCTGTGGCCCGTCTGCTGCGGGCTTGTGTTATGTAAGAAGACCAACAAACACGCGAACATCTGGTGGCCTCTCGTGTTTCCACCACAAGCGCCCGCCGCCCGCCGACCCTCCATGGATCTGTGATTGCAGTGTGGGATTTCTGCTCGGCCGTCGTTATATATGAGAAGACAGAAGCGCGCTCCGCTCTTCTTCTGGCCCTGTTGATTTAGCCACAGGCCCAGAGTTATTTTTATGATGCATTGCCGCTCTGTGCTGACTGGCTGGCGGAGGCAGGGAGGGGAGGTGCTCCTCCTCCTCCTCCTCCTCCTCCTCCTCCTCCTCCCTGCCATCTTCTGCCCCTCCCCGCCGCATCCCCTCCTCCCGCGTCTTGCGCGGGAGCGGGAAGGTTGGAGGAGCAGCGTGGAGGGGGCGGGGGGGGGGGGGGGGGGACTGATGGAGCGATAGGCGGGAGGAGGCGGAGCGGCGGCACCACGGCGTGGAAGGGAGTGGGGAAGGGTGGAGAGGGCGAGAGCGGGGCGGGGGAGGCGAAGAACGAGGCCTAAAGTGCTAGCCTGCCAAGGTCACGCAGAGGAGAGGAGGCCCCCGCGCGCGAGGGGGAGAGAGGGAGGGAGAGAGAGACGCTGAAGAGAGACCGGGGAGGGAGGAAGGGAGGAAGGGAGGAAGGGAGGAAGGGAGGCCTAGATAGAGGAGGAAGGAGGAGCAGAGGCAGCCGATTGGTCTGGCTGCGAGAGGCTCGTTTTAACGGGAGGAGGAGAAAGACTCGCTGGACAAGACATTCGTAATATGAGTCATTACACTTTGGTTTCGATCAGAATATTCAGTCACTTCCTGTATTCGGGGAAATTTTTGGCAACGATTGTCCCTTAAAAATGATGATTTCAGTGCAATGTTCCCTGTGACAGAGGCTGAATGAGGGCTGTGCATGCTGCTCTGCTCTGGTCCATGGATGTGTGTACATGTAGGCCTGCATGCTACATGTGTGTACATGTAGCATGCAGGCCTACATGTGTGTACATGTAGCATGCAGGCCTTCATGTGTGTACATGTAGCATGCAGGCCTACATGTGTGTACATGTAGGCCTGCATGCTACATGTGTGTGCGCATGTAGGCCTGCATGCTGCATGCTACATGTGTGTGCATGTAGGCCTGCATGCTACATGTGTGTGCGTGTGTGTGATTTAGTGATAAATGTGCTTTTGCTGTTATGTAATCCTCCGGTTGAGTCGTGTTGCTCTCGGTCTCCCTCCGCAGCCTCCATCTCTACGTCTCTGTTGCTTCGCTTCGCCTTTCACTGACCTCCACCACCATTTTACTGCCGCCGCCGCCACCGCCGCAGCAATTAGACAAAAAGTTGAATCGTTTTTTGGGGATGTAAATTGAGGTGCTTTGTGTTAAACTGTGGGGGTGTGTGGAGCGTCTGCTCCGGGGTGTGTGTGTGTGTGTGTGTGTGGGTGTGCGGTGGTTTTGTTTCTGCAACATTTTGGGCGACACAGACCTTCCTGATGCTGGGATATCAACGGAGGTGCGTGTGTGGAACGCCGGCCGACCCCACACGGCCTCATCAACATTAATCACACGCAAAAGGACAAACAAAAGACCAGGGCATGGATGAAATTCTTCGTTGCATTGCATCTTCATATATGTATGAATCAAACAATCATCTCGTATATTTTCGTCCAGATATTGATGAATTCATCATGGATTCCCTGCAGGGTAGAGGCACTGTGGACTAGACTCCCTTGTCTTCCTCGTTTTGCAATAAATGTGTTTGTTTGATGTCGGATGTGGCGTCACCGCGGATCCAACGTCAGTTCCCACGCTCGATCGTCATCATATCAACAACGATAAAATTAGTTTGTGAAAAATGTTGAGGGGTCACCTCTCTTCACCGCGTCAGTCTCGCATTCTGGCGATGTCCTCGTCTGAGCCCAGTCCCGATCGTCCTCACGTCAGCCGTCCGCATCCGTCCTGTCCACGGTGGGACGCCGCGGCTCTCGTGGCCGTCATCTGGCAATCAAGTCGCGTGAAGCTGTTTTGGGATGTGAAAAAAACCCAAAACATCCCATCCTTGGCTAGACCCGGGAATAAACAGGGGATCACCTGCAAATGCAACAGCATGCCAACATGGGGCCGGGTCAGGCCAGGTAGCCGCAGGTAGCCCACCGGGCACCAAATTATTCTGAGAGGAACCTCCTTCCCAGGCTTCCCTGTCTGCGAAGGAGAACGCCTGCAACGCGGGCCTCCACGCCCCTGTCACGAGGGAGGGAGGTAAAAGCCCCCTCCATGCACTCTCATTGGCCTGTCCGGCTGTCAATCAAACTGCAGTATGTAAAGCAATGAGGGAACAGTCGCGTCCCTGTCTGACAATAATGTTCTCTATACAAAGATAGAATAGAAGTATTGTTAAACTAGTTCCGTGAGGCCGAGAGAATGGAGGGCCTTGGCCGAGCTCAAACTCAAGCACCGACGCCGCTCGCGGCCCTTAAATCGAGGAAGTGGAAAACCGCGTGAAATTCACGACCCAGGCGGGAAAATGCGCGGGGCTGCTAATAAATCTCTCATCTCCGTCTGAAACCCAAACGGTCCAACCGGAGGGACACGTGTTCGAGTGGCGTGCGTTCAGAGCGGCAGGGAGCTGATGGGGGAGATGGGAGCCGGCTGGTCGCTGCGTGCCGTTATCTCTGCGGAGCAGTGGTGTGTGGCGCGCCGATAACACGCCAAGACGCCCAGAGTTTAACTGCTGGGCGGTGGGGCCCGGGTCACGGCCGCATCCCACTCCGGCTGAGATTTTGGCGCCGCTCTCCATCATACATGGCATAATAAAGATGTCATACCAGCATCCTGCTATCCCGTGGAAATCAAGATATTTCATTTTTTTGACTGTTTTTTATTGGAAATAACTGAAATTGCTGGTGGAAAATGTAGTTTCATCAACGTCAGCTCGATGAAGTTTCTTCTCCACGCCGTCAAAAGATGTACTTTTGTTATGTAGTTAAGTACTTAGTATAGTAAATATTGTATCGTAAATAAAGTACTTTATTTTGTGAGTTTCAATCTAAATACCCTCCAGAGGTCATAGGCACATTATCATTACTGTACTTAAGTAAACAGCTGTTACCGAGGTAACCAACCACCTTTCTGGTTTTAAAGCGTACGGCAGAAAGACGAGTGCACATTTTTACATGAAACCAGTCCGCCCTGCTGAAGCCCAACCACCCGAAAATCACCTTTCAAAGCCATCGGGTGGTCTCAAGGGAGGGTAAATCGTGAGGAGAAGTCATTTCAAAATACCCCCGTTGATGCTGTTAAGTCATTTGGCGAAAGTAAAAGGAAAGTCTGAAGCATCCAAAACCATGAAAACTGGTCATGGAGACATTTCTCTTGAAACAGAGATGTTTGGACAGACGATGCATCACAACACGCGCTGCAGTACAGCGTGTTCTGGGACTGGCTGTTTGTGCTCATGCCTGCTTACATTAGCGTGTGTGTGTGTGTGTGTGTGTGTGTGTGTGTGTGTGAGAATGTGTGTGAGTGTGTGTGTGTGTGTGCGTGCGTGTGTGCGTGCGTGCACATGCATCTGTGTGTGTGTGCATGCGCATGTGTGTGCATGCATCTGTGTGTGTGTGTGCGTGCCTATCTGTGTGCATGCATCTGTGTGTGTGTGTGTGTGTGTGTGTGTGTGTGTGTGTGTGAATGTGTGTGTGTGTGCGTGCGCATGCATCTGTGTGTGTGTGCATGCGCGTGCGTGCGCATGCATCTGTGTGTGCGTGCATGCGCGTGCGTGCGCATGCATCTGTGTGTGTGTGCGTGCGTGCATGCGTGTACGCATCTGTGTGTGTGTGTGTGTGTGTGTGTGTGTGTGTGTGAGTGTGTGAGTGAGAGATAGAGAAATAAGGAAACAAAGAGAGACTGACACAGACGGACAGTCACACAGACAGACAGTCACACAGTCAGAGAGACAGACAGGCAGTCAGAGTGTGTGGCTGTCTCTTAGTGTGTGATCGCTCCACCTGCCAGATATGGCAGTGGACTGGTAGACTGACAGATTGGGCTGTATTAATGACATTTCCTCAGCTTGGCTGCATGTGCATTTCTTCAGCGAGCCTCCCCCCTCCTCCTCCACCCTCCTCCTTCTCCTCCTCCTCCTTCGTCTCCTCCTGCTGCTTCCTCCATTGCACCACCCTGCTTCAGCAGTGGCCAGCCGCACGAGGGACATTTTCCTTCATCCCCCTTATCTAAACAGCGGTGTAGGTAGGATGACTCCACGGATTAAACCCACCCGCCGTTCCGTAGCACTGCCTGCGATACCTGATGGAGGCAACAGGCCACGGCGGCCTCCTGCGCGAGGAGTGGAGGAGTGGAAGATGGAGGGATTGGGGGGTGGAGGATGGAGGAGGAGGGAGGTGGTGGAGGAAGGCTCACTGAAGAAATGAACAGGCAGCAACAGGAGGGGTGGAGGATGGAGGAGTGGAGGGTGGGGAATGGAGAGGTAGAGGATGGGGGGTAGAGGGGTGGATGAAAGAGGAGAGAAGGATAGAAGATTGAAGAGTGGAAGATGGAGGGTTAGAGGATGGAGGATATAGAGGATGTAGGCGTCGAAGTGTAGGGTATGGAGAAGGGGGATGGAGGATGGAAGACGGAGGTAGTGGGGATTGGAGGACTAGAGGATGGAAGGGTTGAGGATTGAGGGGTGGAGGAGAGAAGGATGGAGGAGTTGAGGGGTTGAAGATAGAGGGGTAGAGAATGGAGTGGTGGCGGAGACTAGGATGGAGGACTGAATGGATGGAGGAGTGAAGGATGGAGGATGGAGGGGTGGAGTAGTAAAGAATGGGGGGGCGGAGAGTGGAGAAGTGGCGGATGGAGCGCCCTGATGGCTGCTGGAGAAGGAGGAGCAGGTGGAGCAAGAGGAGCAGGTGGATGAACAGGAGGAGTAGGTGGAGGGGCAGGTGGAGCAGGTGGAGCAGGAGGGGAAGGAGGAGCCAGAGGAGGAGGAGCAGGTGGAGGAGCAGGTGGAGCAGGATAGAAGGTGGAGAAGGAGGTAATGAGCCTGAGAACAATCGAAACGCACTCAGCCACCTCAAACGCCACATGTCCGGCGGAGGAAAACGACGTGCATTCAGACACCGTGCAGGGCGGAGGGTGCGCGGGCGGAGGAGGCGGGGTGGTGTCTGCGAGCTCATCACCCGCCCTCCTCCTCCACAGTGGCGGCGGCGGCGCGACTCGCTGCAGCCGGGGGAGCGCGGCGAATCGGAGGGTGATTGTGCATTCGCCGGGAGTTTGGCTCCGAAACCCGGTGGAGCCAAGAAGCAGCAGATTGAGCCGGATCGCTCGAGCGGCGCCGTCCCATTGGTCCACGCTGCAGAGGCGGGGCCGCGCCCTCTGTGCATGTGGCCCATGCATCTGACATGCGGTGCCAGGCTCTCTCTCTCTCTCTCTCTCTCTCTCTCTCTCTCTTTCTCTCTCTCTCTCTCTTCCCTCAAAGCGTAAACAGAGCCCGGCTTGAGAGTGCTCAGCACTCCGCGGATCACATTTCACGTCGGCTGGTGCTGCGTTCATTGATCGGTGCAAACGGCGCTGGGAGCCTCCGCCAGCGACCGCGGCTCCTCCCGCCTCCGTGAGTCATAAAAGGGCGACGGTCGTACGCTCGGGTGACAGTTTGAACGTCGGCCGATATTTCAGTATTTAGGCCCTTTCTCTCCGAGTCTGTTTACCCCGAATGTTGGCCCACACACACACACACACACACACACACATGCACTAATGACCTCGGACACATTTGCACGTGTAAACGTCAGATTCTTGACTTTCCAGTCCCACGGTGTGTTCCATTAGCTCAGGGTGTTCGGGGGCGTGCAGGACCACAGTGCACAGCCAGGAAAGACAAACACGCACATCCAGCACAAAGCTCCCAGAATGCAGCTGGGTTCGGATCGCTCACCGCGGGGGGGGGGGGGGGGGGGGGGGAGGAAAGAAAAAAAACAAGAGGAAAAAAACGCCGTCAGGGTTACATAATATGAACGGGAGAATTCCGAATCCTCAAATAGAAGAACCCTTCTTCATAATTGAGCTATTAATGATGACTGTGATCCATGCATCAGGGGGTTAAAGGTCACGACAGCCGTCCCGCTTGTTCCGGGGGATATTTGTGTTCCCGCCTCGCCGCTCAGTGCGATGCCCTCGCAAATGCTTAATTACAGAGCGAGGGCAGGAGGAGGGGGGGCAAAGTGGGAGAAACGAGCCGAAGCCTTAAAAATAGTCGCGTTTTTTTTTTTTTTTTTTTGAAAGCAGGCGCTGGAGAGGCTGAGCACAAGTGCACAAAATGGAGGCAAGTGTGAGAAAGTGCAGCGGGGAGAGAACGGTGCGATCGGCATGATCGCATCTTTACATGTCGGTACATTTTTAATGCCACAAATAGCATAACCCCACACGGTGTCTGCGCGCGTGTGTGTCTCTGTGTGTGTGTGTGTGTGTGTGTGTGTGTGTGTGTGTGTGTGTGTGTGTGTGTGTGTGTGTGTGTGTGTGTGTGTGTTCGTGTGTGTGTGTGTGCGTGCGTGCGTGCGTGTGTGTGAGAGAGTGTCCGGACGCACACTGAATCGGCAATGACTCTGGGGCGGCTGCACATCAGACACAGCGGAGGATTGACAGGCACGTGGCGCCGGCTCCTTAAAATGAGCAGCTCCCTCCTCCTCACCCCGCTCATTAAGCCCCCCCGCCCCCCCCACCCCCCCCGACACACACACACACACACACACACACACACACACACACACACACACACACACACACACACACACTGATGGCAGACATGCTAAGAATGGGCCATGTATAAAACATGCAGCAGTCCCGGGTTCTACTGGATTGATCTACAGTACAGTGGTGCTGGGAGGGCTTGTGGAGGCTTGTGACTGTTCCGTGCACTTGGTGTTCCCGTGGGTTGTATTTGATATTGATATGTGTGTGTGTGTGTGTGTGTGTGTGTGTGTGTGTGTGTGTGTGTGTGTGTGTGTGTAGGGGGGGGATTACCATTTCTTGTAGATAGACTCTGATCTGAGCCCCACACACACACACACACACACGCATGCACGCACGCACAAACACACACACACACACACACACACACACACACTGGAAATCCTAGCGACGCAACCTCCCCAACTCCTTTACCGCTCTGAAATATTAATACCATGTAATTGACTATTTGTATAAAATATTTAACCGTGTCATATTTGCATTTCATAAAAAACGATAGTTAGCTTACTCCAACTCAAGTTGTATGATCATAGGCGAAGCCCTCCAGCTTCCTCCTTATTGGCTTCACCCGGGTGCATGTGCGCCGCACTGAAAATTTGAATGGCGCCATCAGCCTATCAGCTGTGGCCTACGCCTACAAAGGGCCCTGTGCCCGCTGCTCTGCTCCCACTTTTCCTCAGCGACCCCAGGAAGACAGCAGGGCCGGAAAAGCTTGGTCTATGTTCACAGAACTCGAGCTGAGTAAGGTTACTATCGTTCTATTTCATATAGGCTCCGCCCTCTAACTTCGTCCTTCTTGGCGTAAGGCGAAGGCATTTGAGTCTTCGCCCTGCTGTCAAGAGACGAGGCAGGAGCTGCACCTGTGTGACCGGCCAACAGAGAGGCATAATAACTCTAAGGTATAACACAGCAGTGGGGAACGGCGTTATGTCACACACCGTTTCCACTCTAGAACATCATCGTGACTCACCTGAAACTGGACTGACAGCTCAACCAACCGGGTGCTGGCACCGTCCGTCCTCATTGCATATCTGGGTAAGCAGGTCCGCGATGTGTCTGGACCCGCGGCTCAACCATTCATGCGCGGAGACTGTCCATCCTCATTTGCATATTGTGTAAGCGGTTCCCACGGACTTACCAGTGTAATGCGGTCTGTGTAGGCGCCAAATGGGGGACGCTGCGCGGAGCACCGAGGATGATCCTCCACACACATCCGGTCGATGAAATGTGACAAAGGGGCATGGTGATGCCCATGACGCTGCCATGCAAATGTCTTCACCTGACACACCTCCAAACAAGGCGGTGGACGCTGACACTCTGCACGTCGAATGAGCCCGCATGTCCCGTGGCAAAACTCGGCAACCATTTCCGTGTCGGCTCCTGAGATGCCGTCACATAACCGGTGAGAAAGCCGCAGATTCGACAGAGGTGTTCCCATAGAAGCCCTGCTGTCGGAGACAAACAGCTGAGTTGTCTCCTCATTACCACCGTTCATCATCCTCCTTAGCGGCAGGTAGAAGGAGTTAGGCATGCTGTCCCTTAAACGATAGGAGCTCCTGATGTTCTTGGGCATGAAAGTAGGGTTAGGTTTCAGCGTAGATGAACTCAGGTAGCCATTCATAAAAAGTCAGCCGGGGAGCGCAGACAGGGCAGCCGGTTCTCCCACGCGTTAAGTAGATGTCAGCGCAAGCAGAAGTGCTCTTTTGACAGACTGCTGCTTTAAAGGGATGGAGTCAGTTGGTTCAAAGGGCTCACCTGTGGGACAGCGCAGAACCAATGCCGGGTCCCATTTTGGGGGCGAAAGAGCTAACGGTGGTCGGATACGTCGCCCTGTAGGAAGCGTTTAATCAGGGGATGGCTAAACCCCGGATTTTTGCCAAAACCCTCACGGCAAGCTGAAATAGCCGACGCGTACACCTTAACAGGGGAAGGGGGCAAATCCATGTCCAATAACCACTGGAGACAGAAAAGTATGTTTTCCGCAGGGCATGAGGTGGGAATGACATTTTGTCCTTGGGATGTTCAAAACACCTCGACTTCCCAGCGTACTGAGTGTTGGTAGAAGCTGCTTTGGCACTCTGTATTGTATTAATCACGGAAGATGACAAACCCTGTTGCTGTAGCCTCAACCTCTCAGGTACCAGGCCACTAGTGGCTGACCGAGAATCGGGCGTTTTTTTTAATCATTCCCTGTGCGAGGGAGATTGTCAGCATGGCCAATGCCCAGAAACCTGGGTATTGGCCATGGTTCACCCGGCAATAGCTGGACCAGCTCCGGGAACCAAGGTCTTTGAGGTTGATCGGAGGGAACAGCATAACAGCCCATGGGGCCAAAGGGAATGGGGAACACATCCACTCCCAGTGGCGGCTTGTCCTTGTGGTGAAGGAAGAGTGAAGGGTTGGCACGATTCTCCCCATCCCATCGGAGACGCATCCCTGAAGAAAGGTAAGTGGCTGGGGGTCCTTCCCTGGGGTGTGCCAGGACCGGGGGGTACCCCCAATGGTTCAGGTTGGCGCCGATTGTGGCCGTGATTGTCAATTAACGTGTTCTGTGGGGGAACCGTGAACCGTCTCTGGATGGGGCGCATGTGACGCAGACCCAGAGACACTACTGTGTGTGCCGCTGGGATGCGTAATGGTTACCGATGGTTACCCCGTCTCAGCGTTCTGTCTAGACATAGTGGTAGCGAGCACCTGAGACGCCACTCGGGGTAGCATAGGGAGAGCGGGGACTCCTCGTAGCCTCCCTTTGCCCTCACCGCTGCAGACAGACGATGTGCCTGTCTTTCCCAACGGGGGCCCTGCCCGAAAGGAGGGGGGTCGCCCACTGACTGCGGACGTAGATGGGAACAGCGTTTATATTTCATCATGCGGTTCTCTTCTCGCTCAGACTGGAGAGTGGGGGGCATGGCTATCAGCGGAGATTTCGTTTGCTGGATCTTGGCGCTGGGAACCCTCCCCGTGGGAATCCACGCCCAGCGGGGGGGGCTGCCGATGTGAGGTGAGCCCTGTTTGGGTGTAGCTGGGCAGTCAAACAAGGAGAACTGGCCCTAGTTCCTCCACTAATCACGTCGTCAGCACATTTCCCGCTAACAAGGCAAGCAGTAAGCTGCCCCGCAGAATCAGTGACTGCCGTGGAGACACCCTGTGGTTTACCTGTAGCTGACTTGGGGGGTCTCCAGTCTCCAGTCCAGGTCCAGTCCAGGTTTCCAGTCTGATTCTTTTGGCAGGAAGAGCTGAGGGCAAGATTCATCTTCTCTGGCTCCGGGAGAGTGGTCAGGTCCAGCCACAGCGCACGCTGGGTCTGTGTGGCCCAAGACATGGCTCTACCCGCCAATACCGCCAGGGCTTGGGTCAGGTGGAGGATGGCGCTGGAGGGCCTCGCCACCTTATCCACCTCTTCCTTAGACAGCGTCTCTCTCTGCGTGCCGGCAAGGTGCCCAGGGAGTCAGTGAAGCCGATAAGGACAAAGCAAGAGGGCGGAGCCTATGTGAAAATGAACTGCCCAGTGTTGCACATAGTTAAACTGATAGTTCTGACGGATGCAAGAAAAATGACAGAGGAAGAGGAGGAGAGGGAGATGTTTGGGGGTAGAGAGACATTTGGCGTGTGTGTGTGTGTGTGTGTGTGTGTGCGTGCGTGCGTGCGTGCGTGCGTGCGTGCGTGCGTGCGTGCGTGCGTGCGTGCGTGTGTTTGTTGGTGGGGGTTAATGAAAGTGAACGAATGGATGAAATAAACTTCCCGTGGGGGTGGGGGCTGGTGGGGCATGGCCACCATCAAAAAACACCACTGCACCCCCACTGGCTGAGCACTTCTTAAAAAATATATTGTACGTAGAAGCCAAACACAAGGCAGTGAAATATCTGAGCCTTTTTGTTTCTTTGCACCAGTTCAGTGACTCCCTGCAGCTCGGCTGAAGGAATGATGTATGAATGACATTTGATCTTGGTCAGAAAGCTCAAGCTGTATTTTCACCGTATACAGTCCTCCCATGTTTACATTTAAATGTCATGGTTACGCCCTAAATAAGTCTGCCACTGCAGGAGTTTAGTGATGCTTTTCGGGGTTTTTTTCTCCACCTTCATGCTTGAAGGACTCGATCTTGCCTCTTTATTTACTTTTTTTAACACCGTGTGCGACCTGGACCAAGTCGTTATTGTCCCGTTTTTACAAGACAAACAAGAACCGAAAGTTTGCCACTTACGACTGTACAACTATTGAATTGCACACCCCGAAATTCAAGTCTGCATTGAGACATTTTCCCCGGCCTCATCTCCCCCACTTTGTGTTTTTCTTCTGTGGACACCTCAGTCCCGGCAGTGTTAACAGCCTGGCCGCGGATCACAAACCCCCGTCAGAGGGTCTGCTCCCTGGGATACGTGACCCAGTGCTTGAAAGTGCTTTATTATAATATAAGCTCCATTCACATGGAACGCTGGAGACGGGCGACAGCAAACGGCACCGGATAACGCCGCTTTCTGAACGACACGGCAAAATGCGACGATATGTTGCTATGGTGATGTGCAAAGACTCCAATAAAATATGTTAAATGAAATGATTTGGTTTCAGTTATTATATATAAGAATTTTAGTAATTAGTGTAGCTATGACAATGCAGATTACTATTCATATTTTATAAGCTTAAATGAATGTTAAATTCCCTCCAAAACATATTGTCATTCGCAGTCGTTTACACTTTACACTCATATTCATCTCCAAGCAGGTTTGACAATGGATTATTTAGCATCATGGATATATTTATGGATATTGTTACGCGGCTTGGAGAGAGAGTGCATCTATAGAGCTTTGTTTCCTGGTAGTGATCAATGATCTGTTAACTGAGTGATAGATGGCTGATCACTTGGTTTCCACCGGCAACAGAAGCCCTTCTTTAACTTTTCATAATTCATAGCTATTTATATTATTTTATAAGTAATAACCTGGAGCCCCAGCTTCATCACTGGATCCCAACCCGTGACACCACTACATCGAAATCCTCCATCGGTTTCCACAGTTTTTATTTAAGCCATTTACGTGCGATGTTCCTGAGAAAACATCTGTCACTGCAGCGCAAAAACTCCGGCAGCTGCAGCAGACATGCGCAGTCGAGTCGGCTCCTCGCTTTCTCCGGCTGCGTCAGACCCCGGCTGTGATTCCATCGCGGAGGACGGCAGAGAGTTAAAATATTTCAACTTTGAGAGCAAAATACCGTGAACCGTTGCCGTTGCCGGGTCTCTCTGTCATCATGCTGTCGTCCACCAACATGACTTCCGTTTTGCCGTCTCCCGTGCTCCATGTAAATGCAGCGTTAATGTGGAATAAAACTACAACACAGAGTAAGAGAACTGTAATACAGAGTCACAAAACGCAACGGGCCTCGTTCGCCGACCTTTTCTACCAGCATCTCTCGTACATGGACTCCAACAGGAAGCGCTGCATGTGGCTGCCCCTCAGTGCTGCCAAAAGTTGAAAATGACTCAGAAAAAAAACAAACCGATACGATCCAGTGATTTTTTCCATCAATACACCAATCAAAAGAATGTGCAACAGATGGTGGATGGCAGTTGCTGACTTGCATCTAAATGCTCCGTCGGCACCGTGAAATGCAAACTGAAGGGTTGTGTGCTAATGAGCTTGAGCCGAGTTCTTCAGCAAAAAGCAAATTCATTGTTGTTTATGTTTCTATGTTTATAATCTGATTATCTTGAGCATCGGGAGCTTATTGGCTCTTTAAATGAAGCCTTGCGAAACATTTTGTTGTTCGCCTCTTGGTTGAAGCCACGCGGACACGATGCATTCCTGCATCTTCCAAACCCACACGACTAAGAACAAATCCAAATAACCAAGAAGACAACAAGCTATGAATGCCGCCGCCCTTGTGGAACCATCGCCACTGCAAGTCAGGATCACAGCGGACCGGACGCACGTTGGGCGGGTGAGGCTGTGGAGAAGGGAGGTGGAACCAGGGAGAGACGGGTGGGAGTGGCCAGAACTGGACTGGCCTCTCATCGGGGCGGCTCAGCAGGGGCCTCGCGCAGGGGCCTCGTGCACGGGTCTCGACTAATTGGTAATGAGCTACGGTGCGAGTGTGCACGGACAGACACCAGGTCCACCGCATAACGGTACTGAAAGAGGAGGCAAAGCGCTACTTGTTTGTACTAAACTGTAACCCTGTCAGAAAAACTCAATGTCAGCAAAAAATTCAGAGTCACAGCTGTTTTGGGGGGGGAGCTGATAAAAGCCCCGAAGCATCCGTAAGCCCACGTGCCTCCTCCTCCTCCTCCTCCTCTTCCTCCTCCTCCTCCTCCTCCCTGCCTCCCTCCAGCCAGCGGCAGGCTGCACATTAGGCAAAGATAGCCGTGCACATGGACCTGGACCCACCCTCCCCCGCCCTCACCCCCCACCCCCGGCCTGGAGGTAGGGCATCCTGTCAGTCCCTTACGCTTGATTTTATTACTCCTCCACGCACATTCTATTTTTGGATGCTGCTTTTTGAGCGAAGATCCACACAATCACTCTTGCCCAGATGCAGGGATACGGAGAGACGCTGCACCCCCCCCCCCCCCCCGCACCCCCCACGCCACCCTTCAATCCGTCACACACACGCACACATGCACGCACGTACACGCACTATTACACCATCTGAGCGCTATAACTCATCCATCCACCCATGCAACAGCCAGTAAAATGGTGGTTTGTCATCAGCGGACAAAGGGTTAAATGAGTGGAAGGGGGTGGACTAGTGGTGCACGTTGCTCAGTTCCCTCTCTCCTTCCTCCCCTGCTCCTCCTCCTCCCCCCCCCCATCCTCCTCCCGTCCTGCTCTCGTCCTCCTCCCCTGCTCCTCCTCCTCCCGTCCTACTCCTCCGCCCTCCTCCTACCTTCCTCCCGGTCTCCCTCTCATCCTCCCTTCCTCCTACCCCCAACTCCCCCCATCCTCCTGTTCTCTTCCCGTCCCCCCCCCTCCTCCTCCTGTTCCTCCTCCCCTCCTCCTCCCATCCTTCCGTCTTGCTTCCATCCTCCTCCCATCCCCCTCCTCCTCTCATCATCCTCCCATCCTCCTCCCATCCTCCTCCCCCTCCTCCTCCCCCTCCTCCTCCCATCCTCCTCCCATCCTCCTCCCATCCTCCTCCTCCTCCCTCCCCCCTCCCCCTCCTCCTCCCATCCTCCTCCTCCTGTCCTCCTCCCCCCTCCTCCTCCCATCCTCCTCCCATCCTCCTCCCCCTCCTCCTCCCATCCTCCTCCTCCTCCTCCCCCTCTTCCTCCCATCCTCCCCCTCCTCCTCCCCCTCCTCCTCCCATCCTCCTCCTCCTCCCATCCTCCTCCTCCTCCTCCCCCTTTTCCTCCCATCCTCCTCCTCCTCCTCCCCCTCCTCCTCCCATCCTCCTCCTCCTCCCGTCCTTCTTCCCTCTCCTCCTCCTCCTCCCCCTCCTCCTCCCATCCTCCTCCTCCTCCCGTCCTCCTTCCCTCTCCTCCTCGGCCCCATTTGACACAACTCCCGGCCCACTCTCGGGAGAACTCTCCAGAACAGCCTGGTGAATCACCAGGCGTCCACTAGCTGAACATGCTAACAATTATGCAGACGTTTACGGACGCACGCCCACGCACGTGCACCTCTCGCTCGCACTTGCACGCTTCCATTTTTTATGGTGCATCAATGAGTGTTTAGCAAAATGACACTGTTCAGCCACTCCACAACATCCCTATTAGGTGATCGCACGGAGCCGGGCTAAAATCATTCCATTAACCTGTGAATCGCTGCCGTTCCATCCTGAGTGGAGAGTTTAGTCACAGCGCCGTCGCTCGCCTCCATTATCCACCGACATGTTTGACCTGAATAGGCTCCCGGATTTCATTCCATTTGTTTGTTCGCGAGCTGTGACTCTGCTGAGATATGTAATATCCAGCCCAGTCTCATGGGGTCCTCGTCAAAATGTGACGCTACCGCGAGTTTTTCCTCGCCTGAGTTTCGGATCGATTTCTTTTTCCCGTTGATATGATAACGATCACCGGGGGAACTGATCCACCATGATGTCACGGGCCAACGTCGAACCCCTGAACTGGAAAATAACAGATTTAGTCCAAAAGGAAGAAGGGAGGGACAGGGGAGGCTGCTCCACCTCCACTGTGTTTTTAGGGAACTGATGAGGGAATCCAGGATTTTCATCACTGTCTTGATGAAAGTATATAATATGACCCCATTGTTCAAATTGCAAATATACAGAAATACAACATTTTGTTCAGTATTTGATGTTTTTTCTGTTCAAAGGCAGCATTATGTGATAATGATTGTGGGACTCGCAGACAGAACCCCCCCCCCCCCCCGTGTTAGAGCAGATCTCCACGGGGGGGGTCGCCCAGATCGAAGCCTCCTGAAGGAACCGCAAACAGCAGAGGCTGCTCATCCCGGAGGATCCGTCGGAGCCCCCGTCTTAAAACACTTCCCGGATGGCGTCAAGTTCTCAGCTGCCCCGGGGTTGGCTTAAAGGTTAGGGTGTGTACAAATCACAAGCGCTTCCCCGCCCTGTTTGTCCTTTTAGTGATTTAACGGACGCCCTAGAGCCAGGAGGCGGAGACACTCGCAAAGAACCTGTTATTCCATTTGGCCCACTGCACACGTTGAGAGTTATCGCTCCTTCGGAGGCACTTGATAAATCATGCATGCACCCGGCCGAGCTCCGCCTCTTTGTTTTTCTGCCCAATCACTATAAATTATGCTCATAATGTCAGCGCACTGCTGACAAGTAACTGTAGGTTGCATGTGGCGAGGCGGAGGGGCCATAGCCTTACGGAAACGACGGACTCCTCCGGTTACAGCCTCGGGGAGAGCCCGTGCTGGGTAGTTAGCCGAGCGCCATCACCGTCTGGATGTCGAGGTGAGAATGTCAAGTAGGTGTGAGAGCTGCATGCGTGTCGCTCCTCCTCAGGGCGGCGGCGACGCCTCCCACTTCCAGTGGGGCCTCCGGCCCCCGGGAGCCCCGTCCTGGCCGCAGCGTGATGCACGGTGACAAACCTGCGTGTCACGCTGCCGCCGTGCGCGGGGACGATACTGACCGACGCTTCAGACCCGCGTCCGCACAACACCCTGTTAAATTAGCTCCGGAGCAGGAATTAAGACGAGCCCTGACAATATGTAGCGGGGCTAAACGTCCTCAGGTGCTGTGTAATTGAGTTAATGTGGGAGATAAATTACACCCCGCACGCCGCCGATGCGCAAACTGAGGGAAGCGGTAGTTGTGGGGGAAAAACTATACTTCCCGTGAGTCCTTGAGTGTGTCCTGCCGCTTGGAGCGTTGCAGCTGCACGGCGCTGGAAATAGGTCTCGGGCTGCTGGGTTCCAGCAGCTGTAAACTGTCAACAGTACAAGCAAACACATCAATAGCGAGCCAGGCCATTGACAGCGGCGCTGAAGGCCTTATCTAAATTGACCCTTTGTTTGTGAGGAACAAACCGCGTTTAGATGCGGCTGGATCAGCCGGCGGTCTGGGGCGAGAATCTGGGAAACCCCGCATTTCAAATTCCACTTGGTTGGTTGAGGGGAAATGTTCTTTCCACACGCGATGCAAATGGCACAATAAAAGTCCCAGCGTATTATGAGGCTGCTATCTTTAAAAACAAGCACTGCCCTGCGCCCACTTCCACCGCGGGGCGGTTAAAGGTGCACCACAAGGAAGCTGAATTGAATCACTGAACTGGATTTTATTCACTCTGAGTTTCGTTGCCCGGCTCGTCCTTCCCGTGACCCTGACCACTGGAAATGACTGGGAGCGTCACCGTAACTCGGCGAGGAGGGAGGTCACCCGGGTTCGCCTCTGCTCCATCTCCCGGCGAGAATCAGCCCGAACCCACCCCCCCTCGGAGGAGGAGGAGTTCCTCGCTTCTCCTCCTACACTCCTCCTGCATCAAGACAAATGACGACGCCCTTTTCCCACATACGGGGACACAAACACCAGACCTGTCACCCCCCCCCCCCCCCAAAAAAAAGAAAAGCCGTCGCCTGTCCCCCGCGCGGCTGTCACGCAGACAGCAGAGATCCACGCGCTGCAGACTTCCCTGCAGACGCTGACTGCCATTTAAAATGAAATACTGTAATAATAATTTACGAGGCGCGTGAATCATTGACGAGATTGATGGATCCAGTCCCTGATTGTGATATGTATATATATAAAAAGCTATGTTATGTAATGTTAAAAAAAAACCATCAGGCTACAGATTTTTGCTTCGAAATCCAGTGGAGTAAAAGTCTCCGAAACAGAAGAGGCACGGATACTCGAAGAATGTTACTTAAGTGAAGTAATAAAGTACTTACGTACGTACAGCACTGTACGTCTCCAGGGGTCGAGAAGTGGAGACACACACACGCATGCACGCGCGCACACATACACAGACACACACACACACACACACACACACACACACACACAGTGGCGACACCAGATGGGAGCTCTGTGTTTTACCGGCTCCTTTACAGAGTCTGAAGATGGGCTTTCTGGGTTTGGGCCCAGTCGATGCTGCGGCCCCGCGCCCGAGGCCGGGGTTAACAGCGTCCCGGGGTTTTTAGAGCCTGCCCAGACAGCTAATCAAGTGCTTTTTACAAGGAGTCTTTAACTGAATGGAGAAGACAGAGGTAGAGGCCTCCAGGTCATGAATCTTAATTAATTCATTTCTGACAAGTGGAGTCTGTCCGGCAGTCATGTGCGTCCGTTGCGGGATATAACGTGAACGCGCAGTTATGTTACGGGAATAGTCTGAATAATCGTGTTAACGTGTTGAGAGGGGCCCGCTGTGCGGCAATCTGGATCGGATGAGGTTTTTATGTGCGTTCCCAGAGAGGCGGGCAACATACTGCTGAACTATTTATCACTGTCATTTAAGCTGCTGTTCAATTAAACTTGCACTGTCCTGCCAATACTTTAATTACAACCTTAATAATTGTTTTCCTTTTTTTCCCAGAAAAGGGAGAATATTTGGGTTAATATTCCAGGATGGTTCTAAGGCGCAACTGGTGTTATTGGAAATTGTGTGTGCACATGATGCAAGACCACAAAAAAAAAGACAGGGATGCACGGGCACAGTCCGTGTCCCCCGGCGGCAGATCGGCTTTGTCTTGGATTAGAGATGATCGGGCGAGAGGGAATCCACGGCATTTCTTGTCTGCCTTGATGTCACCAGCGCTGAGCCGATGATGTGGGAGGTGTGACCGTGGGCCTGCGTGCATTACCTCACCCGCCTCCCCTCCCACCCTGCCTCTCCCCTCCACAACTCCCTGCTCCCTTTCATCAGCTCCGTCCCATCGCCGAAGCCTATGTGTTCCCACACATGCATGTCATTCTGCTTAATCTGTGCCAAGTGGAAGTGCGTGCGTGTGTGCGTGCGTGCGTGGGCGCACACAGAGAGCTGGTACATACAAGTAAAGTCAACTATCACGCACAAGATAGGAAAGTAATCATGTAGGTTTAGATGAGTTTTAGAGAATAAGTTAAGTAATGAGTTAAGATCAATTAAGTTCAACGAGAATGTCAAGGTTCAGTGCAGAAATGAACAAAAATAGAGAAACACAACATTTTTTAATGCTTCGTGGGATAAGATCAGATAAGATCAGATAAGATCAGATAAGATATGATAATACTTAATTCAGAAGCTGACGGAACAGTGCATGTCAAAAACAGATCAAAATGATATTAAGATATTCACGCATCTAAACAGAAGTTACCGGGGAGCAGCACTGGTGCTGCTGACTTAAGCGCTTAAGGACCTTAAGTACCGTACACACCCCGTGTCATTGAGATTTCACACCATTAGGGAGGTTTTCCACTTTTTAACAAACTCTGTGCATCAGAGTATACAGTATGTCAGCCTCACTTCTCTCCATTCACAGCCTTTCATGGTGCAAAAGGGTGGAGGAAAAACCTGGAAGATGCCAGGAGGAGGGTAATTTAGCCCTGTACCATTCATGCCGATATGTTACCGTGTTCCACAAATACTCGACATTGATAGAAAATTTCCCACTTTCCGAGCAATGTGCCTGGAAAATAAGTTTCAAACTCCAATTTTGGTAATTGGTTTTCTTAGCTGAATACCGACTGCTTGGCTATTATTTACTCACTTGTACTTTTGGCGGATGTCGGTCAAACTCGGCTCTGGCAGCATCGCTCTTCTGGCAGAGACAAGCCACTGTCCACATCCCATTGTGTCAGCCGACACCACGTGGACGCCAGTCGATAAAGTCAAGGTGAGTAATGGGCTGTTTGCTGCTGGGAGAAACAGCCTTAACATCTCAGGCCACCGAGCAGGAGGAGCTCATCCAGCCCGATCAGGTTTCTGGAATTACTAACAGTCATCCTTTCAGGGTGAGACCAAGGAGGATTACGTTGTTTGACAGCAGAGGAAATGCAGAGGAAACACAGAGGAAACACAGGATATACAGAGGAAACATAGCAAATATAGAGGAAACACATAGGAAATACATGAAATATAGAGGAAACACAGAGGAAATGCAGAGGAAATACAGAGAAAATAAAGAGGAAATGCAGAGGAAATACAGAGGAAACGTGAAGGAAATATAGAGGAAATACAGAGGAAACACAGTAAATACATAGGAAACACAGAGGAAATACAGGAAATACAGAGGACATACAGAGGAAATACGGAGAAATTACAGAGGAAATACAGAGCGAAAATGGAGGAAATACAGAGGAAATGCAGAGGCAACACAGAGGCAAAGAAATACGAAGGAAATACGGAGGAAGTACAGAGAAAATGTGGAGGAAATACAGAAGAAACAGAGGAAATACAGAGGAAACACTAAGCAATGCAAGGGAAGCTTCAAAGGTCGATTCAGATGAAGCATCTTTTGAGTGCACAGCCTTGATATTTTTGTTCTAGGTGCTCTGTAGAAGAGCTGCATGTCTCTGGCGTCTGCCCTCCTGTCCTAACACCTCATGATATTGTGAATTTCTTCAAAAATTTCCATCCGCTGGTCTGATCATGCACGTGCACAATTTGCACATTCTCTTTCGTTCGTCTGCACTTTCTGTCAAGTCCATTCTTACGCCGTAGCTTCAAAACTGATCTTCACGCGGGATGGGTTTGCTCAACATGCTGGTTTATAATTTTACTTGCTCGAGAGAATGTAACCGGCGCGAGGTCCTGGTTTGTTCCGGTTCCTCGAAAACACCGGGCGCAACCTTCCAACCACCAACCACCAAGTGTTTTAGACGCTGCATGTGATTTGTGTGTAAAGGGGGAGGCGGACACGATGCCAGTGGAGAACAATGTTGAACCTGAATGTAGAGCTATAGTAAAGTAGTGGTATAGTAGTAGTATACTAGTAGTACTATACTATACGTTCTGTCTCTGCCAAATATTCTGGAATTCACCTGAGACCCAGTTCCAGTTACCTGGTCGCCTAATTAGCTGCATATAATGGCCGTGGTTAAGGGGTACATGGGAGCCATGTGTCACAAAGACCAGTTAGCATTTTAAAAATTGTGTTCCAGAGCAATATGACTGTGAGCCATCATTAATCTGGCTTTGCGGGAGGCAGAGACATGTACAAATTGCAGAAATAGTCCGCCTGTTGCCCGAGTGCAGGAGGGAGTGTCCTCGCTAAATGTGTTGAGTTCCTCCTGTGGCTTCCATATGAAAGTCATCCATTTCAATCTCAGCCGTTAATTCCCTTTCTCTACGGCAGAGCTGGGAGAGGGAATGACGGCCGGGACGCTGGGAGATGTCGAGACACACGGAGGCCATACATGCTGCATAAAGTCCCCATTGGTGACATCCCATAAATAATAATAAATGGCATCAAAACATTATCTCCATCACTCATTCAAGGAGTATTGGAGGAGTTTATTAGATAGCTTTTTCGAAGCTCCTACTGATAATAATGAAATTAGGGAAATGGAGACGATTTCAATGTCTAGAAACAAGATGAGGACAATTAAATGGGACCTATTATGAAAAACTCACTTTTTCAGCGGTGTGCACATGCATCTGGGTTTCTGATGGAACTACTAACACACACACTGGGAAATAAGACAAAGCAGTCAGTCTTTTGTGGGCAGCCTTTGTCCAAAATCATGTGATTCAACAAACCATTCAGATCTGTAATCCCTTCCTACGTCACTCGCATTAGAATTACAACCCCCCCCCCCTTCTGAGTAACTCCACCCACGGCTGCAGAAACAACAAGAGCTGCTGGGAACTGCTCTGTTGGCTGCACAGACCAGCACAAATCTTTTAAAAGAAGGAGGAATTAAAACCAACTGTCCTTGAAGAAACTGCAAGTGAGGGAAATGTAAGTATTTAAAAAAAAAAAATCTGTTTTTCTAAAAAAGAAAAAGGTTTGTGGTACATAGACTGTGGGCTGCGGCACACGATCTGCTGTGCGTTTCTCCAATGAAGATAATGTGTTTTTACTGCAGATTTTAGATATTTTATTTTCACACATTCGCTTTAAACAAAAATTCCCTGCGTGGGGTGTCCACTGTCCTGGAACAGGAGGGTTTAGAGGCATGTAAGAATGGCTAGAACGCATAATCTGAGTGATAATTTCAACAAAAAAAACTTGTTTTGGGGACCTCAGAGATCTATATTAACTTGTTGAAAAGGAGCATCCTAGGCCCCCTTTAATAATGATAAGAGGTCATAGGAAGGTCATTTATAACATTTTGGTCAAAAAGTAGACAATAGGACAATTTCGGAATCTTTCCTATAAATATTACAACCAAATTTGGCTTCCACATTGTAGCAGATGATGGGAGGTTGGGACGTGTTTTGAAACCAAACAGAGTGGCTCCGCCCATCGGCCGCCCCTCGGGTTTGTTTAATCACTATTCCATTCTAATTCCGTCAACGGCCTCAGCGCCCGCCGCTTCCTGAAGACGGTCTGCATCCGTCGGTCACGCAACACTGATCATCTTCCATGATTTTCAAAGGTGTTTTATTCAGACCTTGAATAAAGACCTTGGAACCTTGTGAGCAAACACAAATCCGTAGTTGTTTGGCCGAGCCTTGACGGAAATACAAAGTCGGGGAAAACATATAGTGTTCAGACGAGTTCCTCAGCTTCCCTGTTCACAAACAAACAGTGGATTATAGAGTTGGGGAAAAAAACATGTGTTTTCCAGAAAGGGTTTGAAATTCATTGTGCGGTAAAATAAATCAGGAATAGTTATTTGTTATTTGTTGTGTGGCCCGCACGGAGGCAATGCAGCTGTTCAGGCTTTCAGTCATTATTTTATTGAAATGCGACCGGCTCCGCGCCGTGCACCACTGGGGTCGATGAGAACAACACGTCGCACTCCTCAAATCCCAGCCCCGGTCTCTGTGCGAGGTATTACTTTTGATGGCATTTATATAACGCAATTTCCTGGTGTTAGCCTGCAGAAAGATGTATCTTTGGAGTAATGTGGACAATGATTCACTGTACATTTTAAAGCTTGCCCAAGGGCAGAAAAGTAAACTTTGCAGTGTGCATTGTTCCGTACCAGTCTATAGCATCTGCTGTCACTAGTACTAGGACTGTTCTACTTGGGGCCTTTTCACATCCTATTCATGTAAGTGCAATGAAATAAACACAGAAGTAAATTCACGATCTCATTAACCTGTATATGATAATGATTTGCATTATTATTGTAACCTTGTATTGTTGTGTTATTCCCTTATAAGGACATCAGAACAAAGCCTCCAGATCTGGTTTAGATCTGCGGTGATTCACCCGCTGACGGTGCTGATGGTGCTGTCACAGGTGACACCCGGCGTGTGTCACCCAACGTGTTGCGGCTCCGTCTCTAGTCTGGTCTGGCAGCGTGGAACCCGAGGCCCCGCCCCGGACCCTCTGCGCTGTCCGTCTGGGAGCAGACCGTCTGTGGGCGGTGGCTTCTCACCGGCTCCCGGAGCCAGACCCGGTGGCGGCGGCGCCGGGCCGCAGCGGTCGCCCCATGGCTTTATGAAGCGTCCGGGTGCGCGTTCCCTCCGCCCCCCTCGTGGTTGTTTTTTTTACTGAATAATAACTTCCTGGTGACATGGTGTTCCCGGTGAGTCACAGATCACAGATCTGGTCGATTGTGAGCATGTGGGCACTGATGAGCCAATAGTCTGCTATCGCAAATCTCTACCGCAACAAACATGTATTTAGTGCACTCCCACGGGTTTTGAGTAAACAAACTTTCTTTCTCCGTGTTTCCTCGCTCCTCTTTGTTTCATCTAATTTGGTATTTTTTCACCAATGTCACAATGCTTTTTATTCCTGCCTCAACTGAATTGACAATTACAGTATTTAACTGGAGCCAAGTCATTATCTCTCTTCCTCCGTACCTCCGCACCTTCCTCCCCTTAACTTCTTTCCATTCTGTCTTCCCACAGTAATTATCTTCAGTGATTAATTTTTTCGTTTTTGTTTGTTCTTCTTTGGAATCCGAGGATGGAAACAAAGCCGTCAGCGGAGGCAACGTGTCCCTGCCGCCCGCACGGATCTCCCCTCGTCCGCCGTGTCATTTACCAGACGGCTGACTGACACCGGTCGCTGTAAATAGGCCGATAAAGGGGCTTCATTTCAGGGAGGTGGACTCTAAGGGGGCGATTAGGCCGCTGCCGGAAACCCCTGAAACGTCGACCGCCTCGGCCGCGGCGGCGCCGTGGAGATGCGCGGTGGCAGGTTTGCTGAGTGGACACAACTCCAGTGCCGCCTGTCCAATTAGCGACTCCTCTTCCCCTGGAGGACTGGTCCCTTTCTGCTTGGTTTAGCTCTGTGCACGGGGACCCAATCACCTACATGCACGGCTTGGCTCCCGCCTGCGCACGGACGACATTTTGAGATGCTGCTGCGAGAGAGCAGGCAGTATTTCCAGCTCTGCCTCCAGACACAGGGCCATTTGTTTTCTCATTTAGCGATGGAATCAAGGAGGTGGCCCCCAGGAGGCCAAAGCAAACAAGCCGCTCTCAGGTCCGAGCGCGTCGCCGCTTCCGACGGCCTCCGATCGAGAGGCTCGGCCGTTCGGCTCGCTCCTCGGCTTCAATGAGCCCACGTGCAAATTCCAAAGCACTCCGTTTGACGGCACTTTTCATAACTCGAGCAGGCGCAGTGGTGAAGATTACTGCCGCCTTATCTTAACAAACAGCAGCACGTTTCTTCTCCTCATCATTATGTGCGGAAAAGCATCTTAAATATCAGCGAGCGGGAAAATTCTTTTGAAGCTTATGTAAGGTGGACACTCGAGGACTGTGAAAGCGAGATACAGCGCCGGCTTTTGTGGTGTTGAACGGTGCCTCTAATTCACCACGTTTTAAGTATCTCCATAATTCTTCAATTCCCCATAGATTCCCTTTTTACTCCTCTGAGTACCTGACACTCAGGGTGAGTGTTCGGGAAAAATAAAATGCCTTATTCCGCTGGTGTGGGCGTGGGAAGGTGCATCCGGTTTCTCTGCTGCTCGGTGCGGTCGTGTGGCCTTTTCGGAGGCTGCAATTTTACAGCTTTTTACTTCCAGGAGCTGTTGTGACTGACGCAGTTCATCAAGCTGTCCTCCGCGCTTCCCGCGCCTCAGTCACCGCCACGACCTTCAGGGAAAAGACCAA
>NC_137201.1:32233862-32256362 GCF_960531495.2 Zeus faber
ATTTTCATTTTTTTTTTTTTTTTCATTTCTATTCACGTTATTTTCCACTAAGTCAATCAAATCAACCATCATTTCATCATATGATTGTTAAATTGTTTTACCCGTCTGTGACGGTCCATTTCCACTTCTGATGGCAGTAGTGATAGTTCTCATACTCATTCAGCAAAATGAATCAATTTGTTAAGCTCTTGTGTTTTTGGCTTTTGGGTGGTGCGGGTGATGTAGCAACATCTGTCTGAGCAGCGGTGGGACACGCGACCTGGCGGCCGGTGATTCACACCTTCAACCTTTCAGAGCAGCATCAACAGCCTCCATATTTTGGTTGTCTTGACTCTGGCTCCATTGAGGGGAAGATGATAATCACTATGCAAATGAATGTGTGGAGGGTAGCAATTATGGGATTAAGAAAAACTGGCCCCGCTCTTCATTGACGTAGCATTTTATTAGTGCATTGTGTGGACAAAAAAAAGCCACAGCCTCTTTTGTGTCATTTGGATATAAATGAAAGCACGGAGGCTGATTCAATGTTGACGATGATATGTTAATGAGTTGCTGCACTAATGAAGAGGCAGCTCTCAGCCGAGCTGCAGGTAAGCCGTTGTTTTGACAGACGCAGAAAGCAAACTTAATTTGAATGATCGGCTGATGATTTACTAGTTGGACGATGATTTTTAATGGAGCACCCTTCCGCTAATTACGGCGCGATCCGGGAAATATTGAGCGAACACGGATAGCCCGGCTGCCTCGCCTGCTAATTCCCAGCAAACAAACACAGCTGGGTGTGAAAGGCGCGCCGGTGCCAGCTGCCATGGAAGGAGCGGCGCTGAACTCTGGCGCTTCGTCCGCATCTCCTCGCCGACCCCCAGCGACGCCCCGGGTGCCCAGCGACGCCCCGGGCGCCCGGCGCCGCGCTGCCGAGATTACTCCTGCTTCCTATTCCTGCTTCTTACTCCTGCGTCCACTCTGCTCCAACGCTGACCCTTCACAACTTACTGCTCTGCCATTACGGCCGATCAAGACGGCTGGAGGATTTCGGAAACTGAGAATATCCTTCAACACAGACTTTCTCCGTTTGTGGGTTTCTTGGTAATTGGCTCGTCGTTAGATCTGTGTGAGCCGCTCAGACTCGGAGCGGTGGACGGCGACCGTGTGAAGCGCTCCGTCGTGACGGCTGCTTTAAATTAGGCTCAAGTGGACGGCGGGTGTCTGAGTCGCGATGAGAGGGAGCTGTGCGCTGGGCCGCGACCTGGTGTTAACCTCCAATTGGAGACTGAGACGCTTCCTTTTTCCCTTTTTCTTTATCATCAATTCTTTGTTTCCTTTGACCAAATGATCATCATCACTTTGTTCCCAACACTTGAGAGGAAACGGAATAAAGTGTAGGGAGGAGGATTTCAACTGTGTACTTTATTTATGTGTGTGTGTGTGTGTGTGTGTGTGTGTGTGTGTGTGTGTGTGTGTGTGTGTGTGTGTGTGTGTGTGTTAGTGTATGTGCATGTGTATTTGTGCGTGTGTGGGCCTGTATTTTTGTGTGTGTGCATGTATGTGCATGTATGATGTATCTGTGTGCACGTGTCTTAGTGTGTTGGTGTGTGTGTGTGTGTGTACATGCGTGTTGGTGTGTGTATGTGCATGTGTGTTAGTGCGTGTGTGGGCCTGTATTTGTGTGTGTGCATGTATGATGTATCTGTGTGCACGTGTCTTAGTGTGTGTGTGTGTGTGTGTGTGTGTGTGTGCATGTGTGTTAGTGTGTGTATGTGCATGTGTGTTAGTGCATATGTGGTGCTGTATTTGTGTGTGTGCATGTATGCGCATGTGCATGTATGATGTACTGTATCTGCGTGCACGTGTGTGTGTGCGTGCATGTGTGTTAGTGGTGTGTGCGGGGGCCTGTATGTGTGTGGGTGTATGTATGTGCATGTATGACGTGTGCCTGCCCATGTGCCTTAGTGTGTGTGTGTGTGTGTGTGTGTGTGTGTGTGTGAGAGCCTACTCAGAATCCTCCTTGTTTTCTCAAACCAATCCACTCGGGACTTCCTGTCAATCCTTTATTCTCACTTGTCCCTCCTCTTCCTTCTCCTCCTCCTCCTCCTCTTCCTCCATCTCACCTGCTATCCATCATTCTCTCTGTGTTTCATCCTCTTCTCGGCTTCCTCCTCTTTTTTTTTTTTTTGTTTTTCTTTCTTATTCCGAATTCTATTTCCAGCTCTGACTTCTCTATCTCCGCTGGATTCTCACTTATTCTCCCCGTGTTCCCACCTTTCAAAAGTTTTTACAGACATGTTAAATGATGCATGATGAGTTTCCCTTGATGCTGCCTCTGGAGCTCAACCTGTTTTGCTTTCCTCTGAATAATATAAGCAGCGGTAACCGTGTAAGAGCACAGCGCTGTGTGCACTGAGCTCCGTCTCTGTTTGCGAGGAGCTCCGGTGACATGATCGTAGTGACATAATCATAATAAAAATCCATCCAAAAAAAATCATGTATTTATCCGGCATGTCAATTAAACCAATGCGTCATCCTTAGTGTGCGCAGCTGATCGCTGACTCCGAAACGTGATTCACGTCCGGTTGTGGATCTGAATAACATGCACAACAAGGCTGCGTGAAGACTGAGATAAAAAATACAGAACATTTTCCTCGATTGTTTCCATTTTTTTATCTCATGAATTTTGGATGAAGCCGTGTCGATCCCACGACGGCAAAGTTCTGAAGAGTCATGACTTCCTTAAATTGAACCGGTGTAAGTGGATGCGGCGGCCGTGCTCCCTGCCCGCGCGTTGAGATGGCGTCGGTTGAAGATGAGGTGTCTAAACGGCAGGCGCGGCTCTTTGTGAGCAGCCTCCCAGCCGCAGTGCGCGTCGTTTGCTGAGCTCTGTGTGGATTGTTCTATTTCAGCTTCTATTTCAGGTTTCAGCTTTGTTTTCCTGGTGTGTGGCAGTCAGACGCCATTTTATGCTCCGCAGCTCTGCTGTCGGCTCTGTCTGTTTACTGGTCCAACAATATCCGAGCCCACGGTATCCACGGTGTGGGCTACGGAGTGAAATTGATATAAAGACTGTGGTTTCAGTGTGTTTCGTAACACACACTCACAGTCTGCGCCGAGTTCCATGCAGCTGGTGCCTCGATTTGCATTTCTACAAGCTCACGCAGCCTCGTTTAGGAATGTGCATTGCATCATAAATTGATCCGGGACCAGTCCCCCCCCCACCACTCGCGCGTAACCTTTGGGTGATTGCCAGTTGCCTCTCCCAGCACGCCACCTCCTGCTCGCTCGGCTCCATGCGCTTGTGTACACAGCGGGCAGGATGGAAGTTTGAGACCGGGCATATGCTGCGATGCCGCCAAGAAAGGGAAAAGATCTTTGCGGCGACCTTCCTCCTCCTGGCGGCACCCGGAGCTTTCACCGCAGGAGCTCACTCCGATAGCACAGAGCGAGGACGGGGAAAAGGGGGAACGGGGGGAACGGGGGGAACGGGGACAACGGCCCTCCACAGTCCGGCCTCAGCCTCCGGCTCGGCTCCCGCCCCTCGACCAAACGCGCTGCAGGAGATCACCATCCAGCCAGAAAACATTCATTGGGAAGGCCAAGCCCGGAGGCCCCTTGATGTGTTTTACGCCCATCCATTCTCTGGCGCGGAGAGTCCCTGCCCATCCAAGATGTGTATCAGAGCATCACTTTCAGGGCAGCGGACGTGGGCGTCGGGAGGTGGGGGGGGGGGCGCAGGGGGCTTGGGCTGATGCCCTTTCTGTCGTCTTTGTGGCGGAGTGTCAATAGGGATTACCTGCTCTGCGACACATGTGAAACACCTTTAACAGTAATGAGCTTTTCCAGCAGAATGCACCCAACAGACCCTTACTTTTCGCAGCCTTCAAATTGCCATTATTTCCATGGTTACAGGAGGTTGTGCTCTGGCTGTTTGAAACCGCGCCGACGCCGCAGACTCTGCAGCCCGGCGCACCTGTTTCCCAGCAGATCGCTTCAAAACGGCAACGGCCGTGTAAATTTTTAGGGCGGCGAGAGCGATAACCACAGTCAGGAATGTCTCTTCAGCAGATCCAATTTGAGTCTGATGAGCGTAATCAGGAAGCCATCAGGTAAAGGAGTGATTGCACGGTGCCCCCGAGATAACAGGAGACATATTTGCACTTGAGATTTCAGCGGCAGGAGCGCGGCTTCCGAATCTGACTAGCAAATCTCAGCTAACCTATTGTTTCTCTCTCCTTCCTCGCTGTTCCGCTCAAAGGGGAAGAGGAATAAACCGGGCGTGGAGGCCGTAGACACTCCAGACTCGGCACGCGGACGAGGGGAGAAGAAAGCCATCAAGTAGGTGTTCGGGCCACGACCCTCAGAGATAATGAACCCTGTTCAGGTCCCACTTGAGAGCCTTGAATTCATACACCAGCAACAATAAGAAAGTTAATACAACAACAAAAAACCCCATAAAGAAACATCAGGGCTGTATCACTTTAAAGTCTCTACGAGCGGCTTGGGATCCTCTGTGACATTAGCGGCCACAGAGAAGGAAGAGACGTCGCCTCGTTCTGTTTGCAAGATGGAGAGTGATGAGGTCACTTCATTCACTGCCAGGGGCGGGTGGAGTACCCAGTGATTAACTCAAAGTATCTTTCCCGTAAAATGAATTTACCTTCAGTATGATTGAAAGTTACTCATATTAGCAACTTGAGTAAGAAGGTATGGGGTCAAATTGGTCCTCATGTTCTAGTTACTTCCAGTAAATTAAGGATTCTTTTTTGGGGGGAATGCTGCCATTTTCAAGTGGATCTAATTTGACTTCAACATTTATATTATCAATGTTCTTCAGCAGCTGTTATTGCCAAAAGTTCCAACCCTGCTGGAGGAAGAGGAGGGAGAGATGCCACCAAACTAAACAGCAAACCTGTTTTCAAATGGACCAACAAGAGACTTACGCAATGTAACTGACATAATGTAAAAGTACATTTCTTGCTTCACAAATATACTGAAGTAAATGTATTCTCTTCCAAAATCGACTCAGAAAAGTTTAGATTGCTTGGGTACCTCTTACATATATCGAGTATAAATGTAACATATAACTAGTATACATGTAACATATAACTAGTATAAATGTAACATATCACTAGTATAAATATAACATAAAACTAGTGTAAATGTAACATATAACTGGTATAAATGTAACATATAACTAGTATAAATATAACATATAACTAGTATAAATGTAACATATAACTAGTATAAATGTAACATATAACTAGTATAAACACAACATATAACTAATATAAATATAACATATAACTAGTATAAATGTAACATATTACTTGTATAAATGTAACTAATATGAATGCCGCATTTAACTAGTATAAATGTTACATATCACGAGTACAAATGTAACATATTACTAGTACAAATGTAACTAGTATGATAGGAACATATAACTCGTATTATTATAACATATCACTAGTATAAATGTAACATATCACTAGTATAAATGTAACATATAACTAGTATAAATATAACATATAACTAGTATAAATGTAACATATAACTAGTATAAATATAACATATAACTAGTATAAATAAAACATATAACTAGTATAAATGTAATATATCACTAGTATAAATATAACATATAACTAGTGTAAATGTTACATATAACTAGTATAAATTTAATATATAACTAGTCATAATGTAACATATAACTAGTATACATATAACATATAACTAGTATAAATGAAACATATAACTAGTATTAATGTAACATATTACTAGTACAAATTTAACATATAACTAGTATAAACGTAACAGATTACTAGTACAAATGTAACTAGTATGAATGGAACATATAACTTGTATTATTATAACATATCACTAGTATAAATATAACATAAAACTAGTATCAATGTAACATATAACTAGTATAAATGTAACATATAACTAGTATACATTTAATATATAACTTGGCTTAATGTTACATATCACTAGTATAAATATAACATATAACTAGTATAAATGTAATATATTACTTGTATAAATGTAGCTAATATGAATGGAGCATTTAACTTGTATAAATGTTACATATCACTAGTACAAATGTAACATATAACTGGTATAAATGTAACATATTACTAGTACAAATGTAACATATTACTAGTACAAATGTAACTAGTATGAATGGAACATATAACTCGTATTATTATAACATATCACTAGTATAAATGTAACATACAACTAGTATAAATGTAACATATAACTAGTATAAATATAACATATAACTAGTATAAATATAACATATAACTAGTATAAATGTAACATATAACTAGTATAAATGTAACATATAACTCGTATTATTACAACATATCACTAGTATAAATGTAACATGTCACTAGTATAAATGTAACATATAACTAGTATAAATATAACATATAACTAGTATAAATATAACATATAACTAGTATAAATGTAACATATAACTAGTATAAATATAACATATAACTAGTATAAATGTAACATATAACTAGTATAAATGTAACATATAACTAGTATAAATATAACATATAACTAGTATAAATGTAACATATAACTCGTATTATTATAACATATCACTAGTATAAATGTAACATATCACTAGTATAAATGTAACATATAACTAGTATAAATATAACATATAACTAGTATAAATGAAACATATAACTAGTATAAATGTAATATATCACTAGTATAAATATAACATATAACTAGTGTAAATGTTACATATAACTAGTATAAATTTAATATATAACTAGTCATAATGTAACATATAACTAGTATACATTTTACATATAACTAGTATAAATGAAACATATAACTAGTATTAATGTAACATATTACTAGTACAAATTTAACATATAACTAGTATAAACGTAACATATTACTAGTACAAATGTAACTAGTATGAATGGAACATATAACTTGTATTATTATAACATATCACTAGTATAAATATAACATATAACTAGTATAAATGTAATATATTACTTGTATAAATGTAGCTAATATGAATGGAGCATTTAACTTGTATAAATGTTACATATCACTAGTACAAATGTAACATATAACTGGTATAAATGTAACATATTACTAGTACAAATGTAACATATTACTAGTACAAATGTAACTAGTATGAATGGAACATATAACTCGTATTATTATAACATATCACTAGTATAAATGTAACATACAACTAGTATAAATGTAACATATAACTAGTATAAATATAACATATAACTGGTATAAATATAACATATAACTAGTATAAATGTAACATATAACTAGTATAAATGTAACATATAACTCGTATTATTACAACATATCACTAGTATAAATGTAACATGTCACTAGTATAAATGTAACATATAACTAGTATAAATATAACATATAACTAGTATAAATATAACATATAACTAGTATAAATGTAACATATAACTAGTATAAATATAACATATAACTAGTATAAATGTAACATATAACTAGTATAAATGTAACATATAACTAGTATAAATATAACATATAACTAGTATAAATGTAACATATAACTCGTATTATTATAACATATCACTAGTATAAATGTAACATATCACTGGTATAAATGTAACATACAACTAGTATAAATATAACATATAACTAGTATAAATGTAACATATAACTCGTATTATTATAACATATCACTAGTATAAATGTAACATATCACTAGTATAAATGTAACATATAACTAGTATAAATATAACATATCACTAGTATAAATGTAACATATCACTAGTATAAATGTAACATATCACTAGTATAAATGTAACATATAACTAGTATAAATATAACATATAACTAGAAAAATGTAACATAACTAGTATAAATGTGATATATCACTAGTATAAATATAACATATAACTACTATTACTTGTATAAATGTAACTAATATGAATGGCGCATTTAACTAGTATAAATGTTACATATCACGAGTACAAATGTAACATATTACTAGTACAAATGTAACTAGTATGAATGTAACATATAACTCGTATTATTATAACATATCACTAGTATAAATGTTACATATCACGAGTACAAATGTAACATATTACTAGTACAAATGTAACTAGTATGAATGTAACATATAACTCGTATAAATGTGATATATCACTAGTATAAATATAACATATAACTACTATTACTTGTATAAATGTAACTAATATGAATGGCGCATTTAACTAGTATAAATGTTACATATCATTAGCACAAATGTAACATATAACTAGTATTAATGTAAAATGTTACTAGTACAAATGTAACTAGTATGAATGGAACATATAATTTGTATTATTATAACATCACTAGTATAAATATAACATATACCTACTATAAATGTAGCATCTCACAAGTATAAATGTAACATCTCACAAGTATAAATGTAACATATCACGAGTATACATGTCACTTCTATAAATGTAACATATAACTAGTATAAATGTACATATAACGAGTATAAATGTAACATATAACTAGTATAAATGTACATATAACGAGTATAAATGTAACATATAACTTGTATAAATGTAAAATATCACTAGTATACATGTAACATGTAACTATTATAAATGTAACTAGTATAAATGTAAAATATAACTAGTATAAATGTAAGATATAACCAGTCTAATTTTAACATATAACTAGTATAAATGTAACTTTTCACTTGTATAAATGTTACATATTACGAATATAAATGTAACATAAAACTACTACTAGTAACTAGTAAGATATAGCTAGTCTAAATTTAACTGAATTGTTAAAATGACTTGTCTTAATGTCACATATCAGTAGTACAAATATAACATTTCACTAGAATAAATGTGACAAATTACTAGTATATACTATGTAACTTGTATAAATATAACAAAATACTAGTATAAATGTAATATATAACTAGTATAAATGTAACACAATACTAGTATAAATGTAACATATAATTAGTATTAATGTAACATATTACTAGTATAAATGTCACATATCACGAGTAAAAATGTAACTAGTATAATTGAAACATATAACTAGTATAAATAGAACTAGTATAAATGAAACATATAACTAGTATAAATGTAACTAGTATAAAAGTAACATATAACTAGTATTAATGTAACTATTAAAAATGGCACATACAACTAGTATAAATGTAACTATTATAAATGTAACATATAACTAGTATAAATGGATCATATAACTAGGATAAATGTCACTAGTATAAATGAAACATATAACTATTAAAAATGGCACATACAACTAGTATAAATGTAACTATTATAAATGTAACATATAACTAGTATGAATGGATCATATAACTAGGATAAATGTCACTAGTATAAACGAAACATATAACTATTAAAAATGGCACATACAACTAGTATAAATGTAACTATTATAAATGTAACATATAACTAGTATAAAAGTAAAAAACAACAAGTATAAATGTAACTAGTATAAATGAAACATATAACTAGTATAAATTATAACATACAGCTTGTACAAATGTAACTATTATAAATGAATCATATAACCAGTATAAATGTAACTAGTATAAATGAATCATATAACCAGTATAAATGTAACATATAACTAGTATACATTTAACATACAACTAGTATAAATGTAACTAGTATACATTTAACATACAAATAGTATAAATGTAACTAACAACTAGTATAAATGCAACCAGTATAAATGTAACATACAACCAGTATAAATGTAACATACAACAAGTATAAATGTAACAAACAACTAGTATAAATGCAACCAGTATAAATGTAACATATTACTAGTATAAATGTAACAAACAACTAGTATAAATGCAACCAGTATAAATGTAACATATAACTAGTATAAATGTAACAAACAACTAGTATAAATGTAACTAGTTTAAATGTAACATACAACAAGTATAAATGTAACAAACAACTAGTATAAATGCAACCAGTATAAATGTAACATATAACTAGTATAAATGTAACAAACAACTAGTATAAATGTAACAAACAACTAGTATAAATGCAACCAGTATAAATGTAACATATAACTAGTATAAATGTAACAAACAACTAGTATAAATGCAACCAGTATAAATGTAACATACAACAAGTATAAATGTAACAAACAACTAGTATAAATGCAACCAGTATAAATGTAACATATTACTAGTATAAATGTAACAAACAACTAGTATAAATGCAACCAGTATAAATGTAACATATAACTAGTATAAATGTAACAAACAACTAGTATAAATGCAACCAGTATAAATGTAACATACAACAAGTATAAATGTAACAAACAACTAGTATAAATGCAACCAGTATAAATGTAACATATTACTAGTATAAATGTAACAAACAACTAGTATAAATGCAACCAGTATAAATGTAACATACAACAAGTATAAATGTAACAAACAACTAGTATAAATGCAACCAGTATAAATGTAACATATTACTAGTATAAATGTAACAAACAACTAGTATAAATGCAACCAGTATAAATGTAACATACAACAAGTATAAATGTAACAAACAACTAGTATAAATGCAACCAGTATAAATGTAACATATTACTAGTATAAATGTAACAAACAACTAGTATAAATGCAACCAGTATAAATGTAACATATAACTAGTATAAATGTAACAAACAACTAGTATAAATGCAACCAGTTTAAATGTAACATATTACTAGTATAAATGTAACAAACAACTAGTATAAATTGAACCAGTATAAATGTAACATATAACTAGTATAAATGTAACATACAACTAGTATAAATGTAACAAACAACTAGTATAAATGCAACCAGTATAAATGTTACATATAACTAGTATAAATGTAACATACAACTAGTATAAATGCAACCAGTATAAATGTTACATATAACTAGTATAAATGTAACATACAACTAGTATAAATGTAACAAACAACTAGTATAATTGCAACCAGTATAAATGTAACATACAACTAGTATAAATGTAACTAGTTTAAATGAAACATACAACTAGTATAAATGTAACAAACAACTAGTATAAATGCAACCAGTATAAATGTAACATATAACTAGTATAAATGTAACATACAACTAGTATAAATGTAACAAACAACTAGTATAAATGCAACCAGTATAAATGTTACATATAACTACTATAAATGTAACATACAACTAGTATAAATGTAACAAACAACTAGTATAAATGCAACCAGTATAAATGTTACATATAACTAGTATAAATGTAACATACAACTAGTATAAATGTAACAAACAACTAGTATAAATGCAACCAGTATAAATGTAACATACAACTAGTATAAATGTAACTAGTTTAAATGTAACATATAACTAGTATAAATGTAACTAGTGTAAATGTAACATACAACTAGTATAAATGTAACTAGTATAAATGCAACATACACCGTGTATAAATGTAACATAACTCTTATACATGTAACCTACAACTAGTATAAATGCAACATACAACTAGTATAAATTAAACATATAACTAGTATATATGTAACATACAACTATTATGAATGTAACATATAACTAGTATACATGTAACATACAACTAGTATCAATGTAACTAGTATAAATGGAACATATAACTAGTATACATGTAACATACAACTAGTATCAATGTAACTAGTAGAAATGGAACATATAACTAGTATGTCTTATTTCTTCACGTCAGGTACTCAGGTGCGTCCTCCGGAGGACCCCGTAGTGAAAAACCCTCGTAACGCCTTTAAACAAAACTGCCGTGGTCTAATCACATTGATCTGATCTGTGTCATCGTACCTGTGCCAGAGAAAAGTTTTGGCAAGGGAGGCACGCTGCTCTTATCTCTCCTACACTTGTCTTATCTCGGACTTGGGAGATAACAAGTGTCCCTGAGAGCCTGCAGCCGCCGCTCCGTGCCGCTTCCAAGAGCGAAAATTTGGGTAATGGCGGGAGCTGGAAGGGCCTGAGCTTTCTGCAATTTGGCTTCTCTGCCGGTTCACACAGGGAGGAAAACAATCAGGCCCATTTTCAACGGCTGATTAATGGAGGCGTTCGGAATCAAAGGAGACAGTAGGTCAGCGGCAGAACATGTCAGCTCTGTAATGCTGAGAGTCATGTTCAGCTCCACAAAGGGCCTCCGTCAACCCGACCAGAACCTCCTCCCCTCCGTGCACGGGCGGGGCTTTGTTTACATCAGGTTGTTTGCTTCCACATGTGCTTTAACCTTTTCTATACGGGGAGAGGGAGAGAGAGAGAGAGAAAGAGAGAGAGAGAGAAAGAGAGAGAGAGAGAGAGAGGAATCCCATCCCAACAATGTTGTCTTGGTGAATGTGTTGTTTTTATTTTGTTTCGTTTTCGTCCCCCCCGGCTTGGTTCCTCAGGTCGCTCGCCCATTTTCCTTCTTCGTCGGCTGCGGGAGCGTCGGTCTGCTCCGCGCTCATGGTGTCGGCTTCATCTCTCTCTCTCTCTCTCTCCCTCTCTCTCTCTCTCTCTCTGCTGTCTGACGTGTATGACATCACTGATCTGCTCTCCTCTTCCTCCCTCGCCGCGGTTGCACCTCTTAACGCTGCCTCACGCTCCCTCCAGACTCCTCCTCCGTGAAGACCCGGGCGCCCGGACGCCACGCCCCCCAACGTGCTGCATCGGCAGCGCCGTGTAACTCTGCTCTCTCTCTCGCTCTCTCTCTCTCTCTCTCTCTCTCTCTGTCGTCCGTGTGTGGTGTGTGTGTGTGTGTGTGTGTGTGTCGCCGCTCGGCTCAGCCAAGGCTTCTCTCCTCCCCCCTCTTTTTTTGTTTTTGGTTGTTTTATTGTGAAGTAAGCGATTGGAGGGAGTCGTTAGGCATGAAGCTAGGCCTCCTCATCTCGACGCCCGGCCCGCCCCGCCGGCGCCCGGGCCGCCCCGTCTCCCGCTGTGGTTTGTTGTGAGGCTCCTGTTGCTCTGACCTGTCTTTCTCTCTGGCCCAGCGATCTCGACAGAGACTTTTGGAATAACAATGACAGCAGCACAGAGCAGCAGCGGTGGAGCTCGTATCCGCCCAAGGAGTTCGTTCTAAACATTTGTCCCTATGCCCCGTACGGAGAGCCCCGCCTCACGCCCAAGTGAGTCTTGGTCACAGGCCGGTAAGAGACTTTCTCCCCAGCAGGGCTGCGCTGAGGCAGGGGCATGGACACTCCCACTCCTCCCTCTCCTCCTCTCTTTTCCTCTATTCTTGTCTCCTCCTTTCTCTTCTCCCCTCCGCCCTCCCCCGCTACTCTTATGTCCCCTTCGCTACTCTCCTCTTTTCCTTCCTCCTGTTCTCCGCTTCCTCTTTGTCCTTTTCCTATCTCCTCTCCTCCCTTTCCTTTCTTCTCCCCTTCCTTCTTACCTCCATTCTGTCCTCTCCTCTCCTCCCTTTTCCTCTCCTCTCCACTCCTCCTCTCCTCTCCTCCCTTCTCCTCTCCTCTCCACTCCTCCTCTCCTCTCCTTTCCTCTCCTCTCATCTCCTCCCTTTTCCTCTCCTCCCCTCTTTCTGTGCTACGCTGTCTGAGCAGCATATGCCTGAAAGCATTATTATAAAACATTCTAAAAAAATTGATGGAATAATGGCTGCCAACTTGAAGTGCACCTGCTCTCACAATGGGACTGCTGCCTTGATTAAGTGTGGATTTTTGTATGGATATTTCGAGAAAGGCGTCCCCGAAAAGCCTGTCCCAATTCATAGAAGCATATTTTATGCATAATTTGGCTGCCAACCACTTTAAGAGGAGCCACAACAGCAATAAAGACCCTTCCAATGTATAAACATCTGGGACGTACAAGGGTTACTCATAATTACTCATAATCTGCCCTGGAAACTTGCGAGTGCATAAATGTCACGCAGGCAAACATTACGCATCGCCACGGCGACGGCACACCACTATCCCTGCGGCCGACGCCCGCGCTCACCGCTCGATTTCCCCGTCGTCCGCTAATGGACGCGCAAATGCCTCCCAGTCACTGCAGCCCTGCCCGCCCAGCTAACGCTCCGACTTCTAACCTATCACCTCTCTCCCATGGGGCGTAACCATGGAGACGGACAACCCTCGTAGCCCTCCTCGCCTTGACAACGTGTTTAAGCATTAACCCCACATCTCTGTGACGTGCGCCCGCCGCTCTGCCTCCCCTCGCTCTGTGTTTGTCGTGGAGGGTTGACCGGTTATGATGTGGTGCCAGTGCTCACCTTGTGCTTTCAAGTAATCCATTTGTGACCCCCGCCCCACCCTGCCCCGCCCTGCCCCCGCCCCACCACCCCACCCCCACCACAACACACACACACACACACACACACACACACACACACACACACACACACACACACACACACACACACACACACACACACACACTCCTCTTTTCCCCTCCAACCTGGCATATTACGTCTTCAGGTCGTAGACCCACCGAGGCGCCCACGCTCGCTCCTCCTGCGCGGCGATGTTTTGGCAATGCGTCGTCCTCGCAGCCGATATGGCGGTGGAGCTTCGCACCCTCGTCCGATGACACCCCGGAAGGTTGCGTGCGCGCCGCCCGCCCGCCCGCCTGCCCAGCCGCCACCCCCCCCGTGGGAACCAGCGGGGTGTCTCGGCTGGCGCTGAGCGGGTTAAACCGCCCGGGGAGAGCGCGCAGCGCGAGACTTATGAAGACGCTGGGAATATAGATTACTGTCTGGAAAGGCGGCACGCAGATGACGGCTGTTGATCTCCGGGATTGGGCTAATGCTTTTTAAAGTTAATTTCTTTCTGGAAGTAAAACCCTCAAGGTTGTCATTTACGCTTTATATAATGTTTTTCTTTCTTTCTTTCTTTCTTTCTTTCTTTCTTTGCTGAAAGCCGCTCAGCTGTCTTGCAGAAAGACGAGCGCTGCTGCACAGCGATAAACGTTAAATAGACAGAAAAATTGAACGACAGGAAGGATGTAACGCCGGCACGGGACGGGGCTGGAGTTTGGCTGATTTACGTCCTTCCCTCCCTGTCAAGGCTTTTTTTTTTTTTTTTTTCCTTTTTTTAAGATTCCAGCGAGATCAGCAGCTTTCAATCTCGGCGGTGACGCCGGGCCTCAATCAGGTTAACCACCCACCGTTATCAATCTCCATATTTACCTCATTTATTTGCTCCGGGTTCGATGCCGACAGATCATCCTTCAATACTGACCTTGTGGAACGACGAATGTCACCGCCGGTCACGACGCGACCTGAGATGAGTCGGCTCCTCGGTCGGACACGCCTCGGCTTTACCAATCCGCTGCTGGGTGCTTTGCGTCTGATTTAGGGGTTATTTGAAGAGCCGCGCTTCCATCCCCTTCACCGTCAGTCAGCGGGAAAACACGGAATCGGAAGCGGAAAATCCGGGTTCATAAAGCAAAACTCCTCTCCAGGATTTTCAGTCAGCCGTGTGGGTTTGTGGATCTGCATCCACCCAGGAGGTCCAGCTGATGAGGAACCGTCTGATCGGTGCACGGAGGGAGGCGAAAACATGGAAAGAGGACTTTAGCTCTCTGAACCTGGATTTATCCACCTCAGCCGATATTAAATTGCCGTTTTCTCTCACTACAAAAGCCTAACGGACGGCTCGTCTCTCCGCGGTCAAGACGCCTTGCCGTGTTGGTCGATGGGATAAATGAGGCCAACGGCCTCCGCTCTGGCGGCGAGAGCGGCGGCAGCGGCGGGAGCGGCGGCAGCGGTGGGAGCAGCGGTGGCGGCAGCGGCGGGAGCGGCTGCGGCGGTGGCTGCGGCGGTGGCAGCGGCGGCGCCGGCGGGCTCCGGCGCTGACGGATTTCACATCTGAGCGCTCAGACGGGTCAATCGTTCGGGATTATACAGGAAGCGCCGGTGACCTTCAGAGACGTCGGCGGCGCCGTGGTCCCCGCCTGGCGGAGAGCAGAACAAACTCTGCAGCTCGCATCTCGCGCTGCCCTGCGCCGGGGAGGACCCTGAGGCCCGGCGTAAATAGGACGCGCTCGGTGTCACCAGGGGGCGCTGACGGGCTTCAGTCCCGACGGTCGCTGCTGCCGAGGCAACGGTCGCTCCAAATCCCGGCGACAAGTTTATTTGACGTAAAGGGGATTTACATCCCGAAAAAACAGAGAACCCATTTAATTTTGTGGAACTCCCCTCTCCGCTCCCCGACAGCTTCATATGCATATACTGTATATTCAAGACAATGTGACCTTGAAGGCCTCGCTTAGTACGGTTTTTAATTTGTTTATGGGGTATGACTAAACAGTCCCAGGGTCTAAGATGCTAGAACTGAAGCACTGTGTTTAGTAGAACCTTCAAAGGCCTGACGGCCCAAATAAATCACACACACACACACACACACACACACACACACACACACACACACACACACACACACACACACACACACACACACACACACACACACACACACACACGATTTACTGCCCCCCCAAGCAGCCAAGCATTGTGGTAAAAGCCTCTTATATAAATGTCAGCCTTGGCACAAGACCCGGACCGAACGCAGTGGAACTGGACTCTGCGCTTCGTCGTTATCAGATGTTTTAATATTTCTTCCTAGTTTAGTGTCGGACCGGAGCCCTAAATAGTCGAAGCGACGATCCGCTGGTCGCACGTGAGTAACCTCTGGTCTCCTATCCAGCTGTAAAGCTCTACACCCGAAAAAGTGGGCTCCGCCGTGCGCCCCAAGCTGTCCGCGGGCTGGAGGTTTTCCGGGGGCCACAGCGGAGGGACCGACACGCCCCGGCTGCAGGAGGCTAACAGCTTTAGCATCGTTAGCGTCGTCCTCCGCTTCCCTGGGCTTCACCTTCCACAGGCTCCCAGCGATCTCCCACCCTCCTTCCCTCCTTCCGTCCTTCACTCCCTCCTTCCTTCCTTCCTCCCTCCCTCCCTCCCTACTTCCTTTCCTTCCTGCCTTCCCTACCTTCCTTCGTCCCTTCCTTCCTCTCTCCCTTATACCCTTCTTCCCTCTCTCCTTCCTCCCTTCCTCCCTCCTTCCCTCCTTCCTTCCTTCCTTCCTTCCATTCTTCCTTCCTTCCCTCCTTCCCTCATTCCTTCCTGTCTTTCTTCTTCCCTCTCTCCCTCTTGCCCTTCTTCCCTCCTTCTCCCCCCTCCCATCCTCTCCCCTCTCCTCTGCCCCTCCCTTCCTTCCCTCCTTCCTCCCTCTCTCCCTCTTTCCCTTCTTCCCTCCCTCTCTCCTCCCCTGCTCACTTCCTTCCCTCTCTCCCTCCTTCCTTCCCTCCTTCCTCCCCCTCTCCCTCTTTCCTTCCTTCCCTCCCTCTCTCCTCCCCGGTTCCCTTCCTTGCCTCTCTCCCTCCCTCCTTACTTCCTTCCCTACCTCCTCCCTCTCTCCCTCTCGCCCATCTTCCCTCCCTCTCTCCTCCCCCGCCTCCCTTCCTTCCCTCCCTCCTTCCTTCCTCCACTCTGGACTCCTCCGGCCTCTTCCATCCTGCCTGTCGCTCGACCCGGACACCTCTCCCTCCCTCTCTCACTCCGCTGACCTGCTTTGCCTCCTGCGTCAAGTGTTGAATCTTGATTCCTCTGTGTGTCTCTCCTCTTTTTCTCCCGCTCTTTTGGGTCTTATCTCTCCCCTGGCCCCCCCGACCCGCTCTCCGCACCGCGGCCTCTCCCCCGCTCTCCCCCGCTCTCTCCCTCGTAGCGGGGCGTTGTCGGGGGGTCAGCGGGGGGCAGCAGGGGGGCTTGGGGATGACGGTGGGGGGGCTTGTCGCAGCGACAGCGTGAGGAGCACGGCGTCCGAGGGCGTGAAGGCCGGGAGGTGGCAGACAGTCCAGAGCCACGTGCAGTCCGGAGGATTGAGGCCCAACAAGTGAGTTGAGAACCGAGCAGCAGCCAACGCAGTGAACACGCCAAAACATTATTCACAGCATGTGTGAATGTCACGCCACATGTTAAGTAACACAGCGTATGCAGCCGTTATGATCTGGGCTATTGATGATTAAACAAGTGGATGGAGTGTGGTGTGTCCGTGCGTGTGTGTGTGTTTGTGTGTGCACACGTGTGTGTCACATTTACAGGTGAGCACAGAGCAAGGTGTGGTGACTGGGAAATGAATATAAGAAGTCATGATTAGACGTCTGTGCTGAACCCCCACTGACGCACGTCGCCGAACCAACACCTGACACTGAGGCTGCAGAGCTGCGTGACACACCGAGCTGCACACACCGAGCTACACACTGAACTTCACACACCGAGCTGCACCGAAAAACACTGCGACGGTCTGAAACAGACACTCTGAAAACACCATGTTGCAATGCTCTGAACCACCCTAAAAACACTGTGTATATTTGGCCCCAGAACACACCCCGACTGCATCCACGCAGCTCTGCCACGGAAAGTTTCACACGTTCCCGGAGCCGCCAGCGAAAGCCGCCTGCATTCCACCGGAAGTAATGCCTCACAAATGAGACGCTCTGCCTTTCAGTTGACCAATTAGAAATTAACAATCCATCTTCGCCACCGACCGCAAGTGCTCGCTCTCCTCTCCTCCTCAGCCCCAAGCATGTAGAGCAACGTGATCAAATTTGCAAATGAGGAAGTTCATTTTCAGGGTTTTTTTTTTTTTTTATCCCTACATTTTTTTTTTTTTTTTTTGCACCTTCCTTTGGCACCTTGTGCCTGTGATTTTTCCCTCCTCTCATCTTTCTCTTTGCCCCCCGTCTATAATTGGATTCTATTTTCAGGCTGCTATAAGTGTCTGTGTCGCTTGTGTTTGTGTCTCGCACCCCATTTTCTCTTTGTCTGTCTCGCCCTCCGTCATCGCTCCTCGTCGCTGCAAATAAAAATAAAAATCTGGAAAAATGAAACCTTTCACAAGACAGAAAATCGTGAAAATAAACAATGGGTTTATGTTTCCTTTCTGCTGGAAAAAGAAAACAAACATAAATTAACTGATTTGGAAGTGTGTGTATAAGATCATTCAGATAGCTTAGTGTTGTATTCAGGAGAAATAGTTAAAATCAATAAATGACTTTTCAAAGGGAACGGAAGACTGCTGATCCCCTCCACTCGGGGAGAAGATATTTAAAGACACCATTCAATATTTTCAGAAGGTTTTACAGACATCTTCATTTCCGAAAATATTTAGAAATTTCGCCCCATTGCCAGATAGTTTGGTTTGATTCAAGCCTTTTTTTAATTCAAAATGAAACTTTTTAGCGTCTTCAGCATTGATTTTATTTGCAGTGCCAAAAAAAAGGAGTTTCACTGCCACGCTGGAAATCCATCACCTGTTCCTTCTTTTCACCCCCAAAATGTCATTTTTCTTTCTGCACAACCTTGCTTTCCCCTTTTTATCCTTATTATGGCGCTTAAGTATGATTGATAGTACACTCAGAGCCTCGTGCAATATTGTATTAGGTGAAGAAAAGCAAAGCAGAGCACGCTGTACCTAACTGATGTGAAAAGCTTTCGCATGACCCAGTTCTGATCGCCGGGTGACACAGGGATCTGCCAGAGGAGGATAAATATAGAGAGTTTGGAAAATATCAGAAAGAGCGTACAGGATAGCGAGGAGCCTAAAGTCTCCCAACAAGGAGACGGATGTTGTCGGAAAGCCCCGGCGTCCCACGTTGCGAGAGCGTGTCTTTGTAAGGTCCTGTTAAATGGACTGGCAATGACACATTAGAGTGAGATAATGGGTCAATTGAAGACTATTTACGGCGGGGAGGAGTGGAAAATGAGAGTGGCGGCGTTGGGCGAGGGAGGAGGGAGGCATGCTGCTGGAGGTGGTTGGCTGGTGGGACGGCGCTCAGGGTCGAGCATGTGCTTAAAAAGAAAGAGAAAAAAAAAGACCCATAGAGGAAGGAGGAGAGGCAGCCACACAGATGGAGAAAGTGGCGAAAGGATGGAGACAGATGGGGACGAGGAGAGGCAGCGGCAGGACGACCCCCCCGTCGCCGGTGCCGCCACCGGTCCCGCTGCCGCCGCCGCCGCCACCCGGCCGCGGGCCCCAGCACCGCTGCACGGCCGCGCGCACCGTGCACGCCCGCCCGCTGCCCGCGCGCTCCGCGCCCGCACGCAGGCAGCCCGCTCACACCGCCCACGCACACAAGCCGAACACACACCTGCACGCCGTGCACCTGCACGGACACGCCGCCAGCCAGCGCCCCGCCCACGGCGAGCACTCAGACTGCAACATCTACTGCTACCTCTGCTACTGCTGTTACTGCTGCTGCCTCATTGTCCTCTCTTTCTCTCTCCTCTTCCTTCTCTCTCCAACCCCCCACACTCCTTCGCCACACCCCCCCCTCCCCACCTCCTCCTTCCCTTCATCTTCATCGCCACCATCCACTTCCTGCCTGGACGTTCCTCCCTGCCTCTGTCCCGACGTCACGCTCACCTCGGCGCCACCTTGCGCCGCCTCCGCCTCCATCTCAAACTTGTCCTCCTCCCTCCCGCCACCCCACTCGCTGACCACCCGTGGGCCGCTCACTCCCTCTTGTCATGGCTCTCAACCCCCCTCCATCACCTCCCCCTCTCCCTCTCCCCCTCCCTCACCCTCTGACCGCCCGCTCCCCGCCCATCGCCCGACTCTCTGCCGCCGGCGGCCGGCCTCTCGCTCCCTGCCTTCCCTTCTCCTCTGCCCCCCCAGCTTTGGGGACCCGGCGGTGTCCTCCACCTTGGAGCGCGTCCCCCCCGCACTGGCCAGGCCCCGGACGCTTCTGCGGCAACAGAGTCTCCAGCAGCCGCTCGTCCACCCCCCGGCCCCGGGCCTCAGCCAGCCGCCCACCACGTCCCAGAGCCTGGGGCAGCTCAACACTGTGCCCGGTCAACCCGGGGCTCCCGGGGCAGGGGGAGGAGGCGGCGGCGGCGGTGGAGGCGGAGGCGGCGGCGGCGGGGTTGGAGCCGGACGAGGGGCTCCCCGGAGCACGCGGGGGAGCCCGGCGGGGGCGGGCGCCTCCCGCTATAGGGGAGGCGGAGTAGCGGGGCGCTCCCGTGCCACTCCTGGCAGCTGGGATTATATGATGGGCCAGATCCGAAATCGTGGCCTGGATGTCAAGTCCTTCCTGTGAGTCTCCACTTTTCTGTCCGTGTGTGTCTGTGTCTTCTATACCTGTGTTTCTTCTATCTGTGTTTAAATGATAAATTATTAAGTAGATGTTTAATCTTATTTGATAGATTCATGTCATGTTTAATACTTGAAATCCTCTTGGTGTGTGTTCTTTATTATGCTCCTGACGTCCAGGGAAGCAAAGAATTTCTACACTGTGGTTCAAATGGCTCATGTGTGTGTGTGTGTGTGTGTGTGTGTGTGTGTGTGTGTGTGTGTGTGTGTGTGTGTGTGTGTGTGTGTGTGTGTGTGTGTGTGTGTGTGTGTGTGTGTGTGTGTGTGTATGTGTGTGTTTGCTTTTTGTATGAACTTGTTAATGTGGGTGCATGGCAGTGTGTGTTTTTGTGTTTTTGTGTACGTATGTGTGCGTGTGTGTGCAATTACAGTAAGCACAAGGCAGATTTTTTACTACATATGTACATGTACAAGTATGTGTGTGTGTGTGTGTGTGTGCGTGCATGCGTGCGTGCGCGCACGTGTGTTGATGTGGCTCCGTCATCAGTTTCAGAGCAACCTTTACAGCTAATTCTGGAGGCAATTTGGTGTTGAGTTACAGATGCAATTCTGTGCATTCTAATATGTGATTATGCCAAGAAAATCTAATCCAGGGGAAGTCAGAGGTTAAGCTTATATTTAAAAAATCCATTATAAATGTAAATCAGGCTGTCTTTCAACCCTGAAGCCCAGTGGTGGGTTATTATCAATCACTTACTAATACTATTAAGATTACATTCTGTTGACTGGCTGGCGTTCTGCGTGGCCGTTTGTTTTCCTGATATATTTTATGATCCTTTAGAATCGATTAAAATGGAATGTAATATGTTGAGTAGATCATGAGCAATGATGCTTCTCGGCGTTGGTCCACATGACTGCACAGCCCTATATTATTTATGGGATGAAATTAATTAACTGCCTCCATCTTGAAAGTTTAACGCTATCCGTCAAGGGCCGCTCCCTCCTGCTCATTTCAAACCAATACAGCGGCTTGATGAAAGACGAGGAGGAAGTTGGAACATATTTGGGCTATTTTTCCGTCCCGCGCCGCGATGAAGTGTTCAATGTTTACTGTGCACGCTCCGCCACACACTGCGGCGTAACATCTGTTTGGATGGCGCTCTGCCTGTCTCCTGCAAACCTCTTCCCCAGGACCCCACTCGTATTCATAATATTTATTGTGAGACACTGTCATGAAAAGTCATTATATATTTTGTATTTACACCGTCCCACTCAATTACATGATGTTGTTATTGAAACGTCTTCTCCGCTGGTGCTTGAATGCAAAGTTTAGGAGACACAGCGGGCAGCCAATGCATTATTCATGGATGTATTCACCACCCCCCCCCCACCCCCCTCTTTCTTTCTCTGTAAGTTTTAGGCTAA
>NC_137201.1:32261362-32276362 GCF_960531495.2 Zeus faber
GTGCCTCCAAGAGGAGAAAGGGGAGGACGGTGATGTGACTCTGCGGGGCCGACAAATAAGCACAGCCAGCAAGTGAAGGCGCAGTGCGCGTGCTCTCCCTCCCCCTCCCGTTTATTTGAGCCGCGGACGCCGTTTTGATTGTTTTGCGCCCGTCTCTAGCCGCGCAGAAGCCACACTGGAGGCTCAGAACTAACGCCACACACTTGATCCCCCACCCCCCCTAGTCCAATTAGGCCCCCCCAGCACTTCGCCGTGATTCTGTGACGAACCGGGGACCCTTTGGAGATGCACGTACGCAATACGCCACCACAACAGCCACAGAAATGAAACGCCGGGAGGGAGCGGGACCAATGGCGATGCGCTCGTCGCCTTGGGCTACCTCATCAATTTGGACGCCCGGTTGAAGACTTTTGGCCGATTACAAGCACCGACGGTTTCCCTTATCTGCACCGCGCACGCCGCTGTGTTGCCTCGGCGCCCGGAGGCCGCGTGGTGCGGAATTTGGAATTCCCCGCGACGCGCGGCGCGTGCCGCGCCGGGCTTGATCAAAGACTTTCTAAAAGGCGGTCAGTCCTGTCCCCGGCACAATGTCGGCTGCTTCTCCAGAACCGACACCAGGTTTCATTTATTACGGATAAAGCCTGCATGAGGAGCCGGCCGGGGTCCACGACCACCGTGCAGACGTTCTCAGTTCTTTTGAGTCATTTTAGGTTTTTTGTTTTTTTTTGTTTTCTTTTGTGTTTCCCTAGAGCTAACCGCCGCATTTTTTACCGCCGGTCGCTCGGAAGCCGCACGTTGGCGCCGAGAGCTGGAAACACGAACGAATAAATATGAGGGTGACGAGCTGAAGGGCTTTTCTCAACTGCACGTAAGAGCGGAAGGGCCACTCGGCCCCGGGAACATTTATCGTTCGTTCCTTTTCTTCCGACGGAGCTCGACGTGCGTGGAAGCGGATGAGGGCTCTGAGTTACTGTGGGGAAAATAAAGTTCAACTGTCACGAGGGCTTTTAATGTTTCGGTCCTTCTTGTGTGTGTGACTCCCGGCAAATCCCTCTCGGAGCTGTTAATAATTTGACAGGCGTGTTGTGTTGTTTATTTCATGACAAATTACAAATTCAAATGTTTAATGAATGATTTAGCCACACTCTAATGGGACGCTAAATTTAGCCGCTCGCATCCAGAGTCTAAGCGTAATGGTGCATTAGTAATGCAAGGTATAAGCTGGCTGGGAAAGCATCCTCCCCGCGGTGCCAGCGCCCGCTTCAGAGATGTCTGACCGTGATTTAATCAATCAAAGCCTCTTCCCCCGACGCCTATCGCTCCCCGTGACTCCCCCCGTTCAGCCACGCCCCTCGCGCCATCGTCGGCTGCGCCCGTCACGCCTCGTGCACCTGCGTGACAATTTGAGGCTCCGAGCCCCGCTTCCGCCGGCCTTTTGTTTTTCATCCATTCAGTCCCCGCAAAGAATTCACAAAGATCACTATTTAGCGGAGGGGGCGTTCTGGAAATGCCAACGTGAAAAATCAAAGCGATAACACCTTGTAAAGTTCAAATTCAGGGGTTTTTTTTGGCGGAGGCTTTTGCACCGGAGCGACAGGGAACAGAAGGACGCGAGGCTCCGCCAGCCGCCTCCTCCGTCGCCCTCCGGCGGAGCACATTGCTGGGTTACCGCTCGGTCATAATTAAAGGCGGGGCCGGGCAAACAGGACGACCGCTCCCCTCGGCCGCCGAGGAGCCCGAGCTCCTTCGTCGTGGCCCGTTTTGGTCGGCACTACCCCCCTGAAAGGTCAGAGGGCACGGGCGAGCGAGGCCTACACGTCGTGCGGGGAGGGGGAGGGGGGCGGCTGTGGTGGTGGGGGGCGTTGCGGTGGAGAGCCGACTGTGATGGTGGCTCTGCCTTTTAAATAGATGTTTATTTACAATCCTCGTCCTGCATAGGTTGTGGATCTCGTTAGAGTCTAATTAGGGTGCGAGGAGGGGCGGTTCGATGCCTCAGTGGGCTTAACTCGTGGAACTTCGCGGAACGTGTCGTTTCGCTCCTGCTGTTACTATAAAGGGAAGCCGCATCCCCAGGGGGGCTTTTAATCACTCCACGTCTCCGGGAGCAGGGAGCGATGGGCCCAATGAGGAGCGGGGCTCTGGGTGGAGAGGGCGGGATGCATCCGTGTGGCGCGTTAACATTCAAGCCATTTGCCTGCGGTCTTTCAATTATTCATCCGTGCACGTTACATAATTTTTTGCAAGCCAGTGGACTTCCTTGTTTTAGAAATGGTGATATTTTTAGATGTAGACTTCTCTGCTCCCAAAATGTGTCATGGAATCGGCGGGAACTCTTTGGGATTTCTCGCGACTCGATCATTTTGTTGACAAGGAGGACAAGGCACTCCCGGAGGAAGACCGCGCTGACTTTCAATGTTTAAATCATCGGGTCTTTTTCAGCTCCTTAATACGACACACGGGACAGTGTGCATCAGGGTGTTGATGTTGTGTTTAATGCCACACGACACACTCCCCTCGGTCTGCACGTTGCAGGGAACAGCATCAAGCGCTTGAAAGTCACTTGTTTTCACTACAGTCGTCCGTAAAGTCTACGAATACACTCTTGTGCATGTAAACACGCCGGGCGATTATCTTTGCTCCGCTAGTCGGACGCAGCGCTCCTCCCGCGAACCTCGCTAATCAGTTGTGTTCTTGGGGGGAGGGCCTCTGCTTAAGTCGGCCCCTGGGGGCCCACGGTCCCCGCGGCCACCGCGCTCGCATGCTAAAAGCAGGGGGAGGGGAAAAAAACAAGCAAGGCGGAAAGCGAAAATCACAAAGGGACAAGGCGCACGAGCGCACGCACGCCCGCACACACACACACACACACACACACACACACACACACACACACACACACACACACACACACACACACACACACACACACACACGCACACAGACACACGCACACCCATATGTCAGATGAGCAAAAGTTCAGAGGGCACGAGCCTCTTCCTTCAGGGAGAGTAGTACGCAGGCATCGCTTAATGCTAATGTGCACATCGGTGCGTGATGGGGCTGAAAGGAGCCGCTCTCGTCAGCAGGTACATGGAGTACACATGCTCCGTCACACGGAACATCCAGAGAGATGGATGGTGGCGGAGAGACGGCTGTTAGCGGCGTTAACCTGGGAGCCCAGCATCGGGCCCCAGAACAGGTGGCACATCTGCCGCCGCCTCCGCCTCCGCGCGCAAGCAGACTCCGGTTTAATGGTCTTTCCAAATGTTCCTGGATTTGTTTTGGCAGGTTTAATGGACTTTTAAATGTTTTGATGATTTTGCGCCGGCAAAGCTCCCTGGAATGATGCGTTATTTATTTTAATTGAGCACTCAGATCCGAACCCGGGATCGCAGGGAGGACCGGGACGCTGGGAAAAAAAGCTGAACTCTCGTCAGGACTTTTTTTTTTGTACTGTTGAGGCGGTGAGGGTCGATTTAGAGAAGTCCGTTTCCTCACTGAACCCACTTAGCTGACACCCTATTTAATGGATAAGTCCCGATATCCCGACCTATGACTTTATTTCCGTTGACCTGGGGGAGTGTCCTGTCATTGGGAAACACTGAAGCACTCATTCTGAAATACACAAGACGGAAACGGCACTCGAGGATAAATTTAGCAGCCTTTGAATCGCCCCGTGATTTTCCATTTTCCAGACGCACTTCAGTGAATGAAACCGGGAAACAGGCGGCAGATTTAGCGTCTCCATTGTTTTGCCCGACTCGGCACGGGATTTCAGTCAACGACGCCGTTTCGGGCTCATTCTTCCGCGTCGCCCCGGATCCGGGGACTGATTAGCGATCGCCGTGTGGATTTGGATTTGATTGTCACAAAGAGGGGTGGGGGTGTGTGGGGGGGTTGGGTTCTCGTCAGAACAATCAAGGCCCCGCGTCTCTCCTCGGTGAGTGAGAGCACGTGTGATTCACGCGTCGGGGGCCGTTGCGTAAGCTCCGGCGCTGCGCCCCGCCCGCCCGCCCGCAGTTCACAAGGAACGATGGATCTTTTAGGCAGTCGGAAAATGGAGTGTAGACTTTCACAGCTACTACATCAGCGCTCGGCCGCAGCGAGTGTGTTTGTGTGAGAGTGGCGTGTTTGCAGAGAGAGCGAGAGAGAGAGAGCGAGAGCGAGAGAGAGAGAGAGAGAGCGAAAGAGAGAGCGATGGGGGGAGTCTGGTTTGTCTGCAGAAGAGCGGGTGGGCGGCGGGCCGGGTTGGCTTTCTCTCTCTCCAGCCGAGAAGCGGAGTCTCCCCCCCATTCCCCCCTCTCTCCCCTGCGGGCTGCTGGCCAGGGGGCCTCGGTCAGGTAACACCCAGGATAGTATCACAGGACGGTGAACCCCGAGTGGCCCCGCCTGCCTCCGCACGTCTGTTCATGTGATTGTGTCTCTCTGTGAGGCTCTCACCTGTACCTGTCATATATCCTACCTGATCTTCTCTGTTTCGGTGTGTCGCCTGTTTGCTGCCCTACCCCCCCCTCCCCCACCCACCATCCCTTCTTGTCACCACCCCTCAGCCCCACACCTCAACACCCAAACCCCTGTATGTATGGTCTATGTTTCTAGAGCCGTTGCTATGCCAACAGCCCACTTTCCCTGCTCAAGCTTTGGAAGAATCTCTCAGAACTTTAGTCCAGTCTGCCGCCTACTGGCTGCTACGAGCTACTGCAGTCCCCAACCTGCCAATCGGATCAATTTACTGCTGGTTTTATGTCAATATAGCAAAAACGACAAAAAAAAACAAAAAAACATGACTACTTAAATTACGTGAACAAAACAATGAATTTGGAACAGGTTCCCTCATTGGACGACACAAGGTAGAGTCTGAAATCCCTTCCAGAAGGTGCGTTCCCAGCCTCTTCCCCACCTTTCCCAGAGGCAGAACCGAGTTGTTCAGTGTTGTAGAGCAGGGCTGGTAGAAAGACCATTCCCCTGGGATGCACCAGCTCCCACCTGAGAATGCACCGAACACCTGAATGGAGCATGAATACAGAATGAATAATTGAAGATGTGCACTCCCACTTGGTACGGGGGAGGCGGAGGAGGAGGGAAGTGCCTTACTAGACTGCAATACACTTAGGACCCCCGAGGCTCCGTCTATGCTGCACTGCTCTTTGGAGAGATTCCTCGGACCTGAGGTCAGTGTCTCTTTTTTAACCGGCTTTCTCCCCTCCCCTCAATCTGTGCCTGTAGCTTAGCGTCTGGGCCGGACGTCAGTGCACTCAGCCCCCCGACGACTAATACGACTCACAGCCAATAGATGAGTAGTTCCTCCTCTTCTAGAAACGGTCAACATCCCTCCTTCCCCACTCCTGCTCCGGTTTTGTTGCTGGTCCAAGTGACTGTCTGACCCCCCTGTCTTGTCTGCTTGCTGTTTCTGTCTGTCTCTGTGTCAGTATATCCCCCCCCCCCCCCCGGTTCTGTCTGTGTCTCTGCAAAAAAACAGAAAACGAAACGACCACTATTTCCCGTTATTACATCCGACATTGCTTCTCATGGAAATTTAAAAAAAGATTAAGAACGTCCAACGGAAAAAAAAAGGTCCAATTCCGCCTCTGAGCGATTCCATCCTCAGTAGGGGGATGAAGCGAGATTGCTGGCCAGACAGACGGACTTTCTCTGGGCTCGTTGTGTTCTGCCTGTCCAAGGCATTGCCATCACTCTGTGAGTGACAACTACTTGCATATGTAAAATATGCACGTTGCCAATGCCGGAGTCCTGCTTTGGCCCCTGTTTTCCGAACCCACACTTTTACAGTGTTGCTTAACGGGTGGAAAGTGAACTAAAGTGAAGCAAACAGGTTTTATCCATCGTTACTCCATCCTCACTAACAAAAGGCTCTTTTGCAACACTCTAAATGTGCATATCCTTTTATTTTATTATCCCTTTCTTTTTTGTGTTGATATTATATTTTTGTATGGTAAATCTAAACCTCTCTCTCTCTCTCTCTCTCTCTCTTTCACTTCCATTCCTTATCTGGACTATCTTTTTTGAGTTGTCCTTCTAAAGAACGTTGTTCTCTTCTCTCCCCCTGTGATGGGTTGTTATTGTCTGTATTCTTTCTGTTCTGCTGTTTCTTCTGCCTTTTCAGCATCAGTTCAACCTTTGTCCCCTGTTTGAGATACCGTGTGCGTTCTTCTGTTTTCTGTCGTTTTATTCTTTGACACGTATCAGACTGACCAAAACGGAGCCTCTCTTGCGTTTCCAGGCCTCCTGCTTCTCCTCCGTTCTTTCCATCTTTTCTTACAGCTCTGCTGTTGTTGTTTTCTCCAGCTCCCCCCCCCCTCACCCTAACATACTGGTGTCTGTGGAGGTCTCACTCTTCGTGGTGTCGGTATACTCACTGATCATGCTGTTAACACTGCCTCGATCTCTTCTAATACAGATCCATGTTTTATCTCTTGCTTTGTGTGTCCCTCACATCCCCTCTTGGACCGCTTCTCCTCTCTGTGGTCCTCTGTGTTTTGACGCGTTCCTCCTCCATCGTGTGCCTGCATCTCCTGAGTCCGTCCGTCTGTCTATCTGTCTGTCTGTCTGTCTGTCAGTTTGGCGTCTCCCCCTCCTTCTTAACAGCGTATGAGTGTTCTGCCTCTCGATGTGCCTTGACCAGTTTTCCATGGAGTGATCTCTTGTCGTCCACTCTGTCACATTGCATTGGCCAAGGCTCTTCTACCTGTTCTCAGCTCCTTCTCACTCTCGTATCATTTGATTCTCTGTTTTATTTTATTGTCCTTTTTTTTTTATTTACTTTTTTTTTTTTTTTTTTTCTTTTTTCCTTCCTTGTTTTTCTTTACACTTTGGGAATTTTCTCGTCGTCATGACGGCCGAATACGGAGGGTTCTCCCCCGGAATGCTTTGCCCAACTTTAACGTTACGTTGCTCCCTTTAACGTTTCTTTTTTTTTGTTGTTTTGCGAAGCATCTATTTGGGTTTGTGACAATGTACCACCTCTGGTAGAGCGCTGCTCTCGTCTCCCTTTAAATTTTCTGCTGCTGCCGCTGACTCACCAGCTGAAAGAATTAACACCCTCACACATCCTCCAAACGGTGCAGCATCCTTGAAATTAGCTCTTCTTTCGAACATCTGGTCTGTACTTTCCATGTTGCCTTACATGTCAGTCCTGCTGTTTACGATGTCTTGTTGATATACGTGTCATTATACATGTGTGTCCTGTTTTAAGTGTTTAAGGGCGGTAGGGCGTGAACGCACGCTCTGTGCAGCAGATGGAAAAACACGTGTCCCTGTGCATATAAATGGAACTCTCTGTGAAAATGTGCTTGCCTACTTTTTCGGAAGGAAAACTTGCTTAATAGAGATCTTTTGGATACTAACCACAGTGGCCATATGTATAGTCATCTCAGAATCCAATTATCATTAAAAAAAGGGTTTGACACATAAACCATTGTTAATTCTGGTGCCCACGTTCTAATCTTTGAAGAGTTTGGCTCAGTCTATTGGCTCTGCGCTTTATATGTAGAGAAAGAGATCTTTGGACCGATAGATCCACACAAGGCAAACTTGGACCGAGTCAGCGTTTCATGATGTCTAGTCCTTTCATCTCAGAAGCCAGAAAGAGGTGGAGGCTCGTCCCTCTCGGCTCTCAGAAGTTCTCTCCCTCTCTGGAGAAGGGCTGGAGTCTCTGGAGGTGCTTTCGCTGGATCTCTTTCCCTGGACCAACCTGTGTTTTTATCCGCAGGGGCAACAAGCCAGTTAACAGCCCCAAGGGCCACCCCCCTGACGCTGATGGCCATTCTTCTGTCACAGACCTGGCCAACTCTCTGACAGGAGACATGGTGATGGTAAGGTCTCTTCAGTCCGTCCACCTCCACCTCCACCGAGAAACACCGCTCGTCTGAGGCCGCACGGAGTAACCTCCAGCGGTCGGGTCGCGGCCGCCTGCTCAGACAGAGCGAAGGGGCCGTGATGGTTTGAAATTGAGCGCTGCGTGTGAGAAAGGCACGGAGGCAGGTCTGACGGTGGCGACCAAGTCATTGGAGCCGCCGAGGGTGACTCACGCTGTTACACGGAGTTGATAATTGGGCGGAATGTTTCGCAGCGATCCTGCCCGACAAGTCAAAAAGCATTGACGAGTGTGGGGAGTGACTAATTATCATTCTTCCCCCAACTATTTTAAAACGATAGTTATAACCTTTAAGTACGAAGGTGACTCAGCCATTAATATCCAACCTGCCGAGAGATGTTTTAAATGAGTGTACGCATGCAAAGCCGGCATACTGAAAAATCCATTAGAGAAAGGTTTAAGGACCAGCGCCCAGTTTCACTAAGTGGGCTTATGACCTGCTGATATGTGTTATCTCTCCCCCACAACCATCCCTCCATATCGCCGCCCCGGCAGGGAGAGAGAGGCGGAGATCGACAAACAGAGAGAGAGAGGGGGGGGGGGGTCTGGAGGAGGTATAGCCACAGGGAGAACAGAATGAAGGCATAAAGACAGCTGTAAGAGCAGCATGTCAACCTTGCAATGAGCCTCCCTGCCCAAAGTCTCTCTCTCTCTCTCTCTCTCTCTCTCTCTCTCTCTCTCTCTCTCTCTCTCACTCTCCCCCCCTCTGTTTGGCACCCCACCCCTCCGCCTCTGTCTGTGTGGTCTTTCTATCAGATAGCGGCCTTTTAGGACCTTTTAAAGCAGGAAGAGAGTGGCAGAGAGGGAGAGCGGGTGGGCTAAAGCTCCCCAATCTCCAATCTGAGCTCCTCCTGCCTCTTGAGGTCATTAGTGGAGAAATTAAACTCTCCCGGAGCCGCTTAGCGTCAGTCTGATCTCTGCGAGTGGCTCATTTTTCACCTCGATAGAAATGCAACTCTGTAGTCTTCACCCGCTGGCGGCGTCACCCTGTCAAAGACGTGAAAACAAGCGCGTGGGTCTGCGGGAGAGGGAGTTGGACGCCTGTTTCTATGACTGCGATTTCCCGCGGATTTGAGAGGTGTTGCATGGGTGTCACCGCACGCACGATGCTATTAATATTACCTCTGTCACTCCCTCCTCCCCCGTTTAGCTGTCGCCGGGCTCGGAGGACGATGACGGCGAGGGCCCTATCAGCGAGAAGCTCGGCCGGATCCAGTTCAGCATCGGCTACAGCTTCCAGGACTCCACGCTCACCGTCAAAATCCTCAAGGGCCAGGACCTCCCTGCCAAGGACTTCTCTGGCACCTCTGACCCCTTTGTCAAGCTCTACCTGCTGCCGGACAAAAAGCACAAGCTGGAGACCAAGGTCAAGAGGAAGAACCTCAACCCGCACTGGAACGAAACCTTCCTGTTTGAGGGTCAGTGCTTCGAGCTCCCGACAGCCTTGTAGATGGTGGAGCATCCGCTGGAGGGGCGGTCACTGTCAATGCGCTGTTGTTGAAATCTCCCGGAGGTCGGAGGCTGTAACGTGGAAAAGCGACGGCCAAAAATAAAAAAAACGACGAAAAAAACACAAAACAGGTCAAAATATGGATGGAAGCTTAGATGGAGGAGGCGACAGAGCGGACGGTGTCGTCTGCCTCGCCGCTTTAAGTACCTGGCTTTGATTAACTTTTCATGTTCTGAATTTGGTGCTCCCACGGAGACATCGGAGGCAGGTGAAGATAATTTGACAGAGACGCCTCACGCCCCTTAAAAGCTGTATAAGCCTTACGTCAAACTTAAATGGAAGGATGGAAATGATTAACAAATGGCCGGTGGTGTTGTTGCGCAGGCTGTCCAAGTCCATACGTTGTTGTTTTTTGGTTATTGTCTGAGGCTGACGTCGGCTCAGTTTGAGTCCTCGAACAAACTCCAGCCCAGAGTTAAAGTTTCTGGGAATGAAAAACCCAGATAACAGAAAGTGGAAACCTTCCACAATGTACGTCTAACTCCAGTTTTTTTAAGCGCCTGGAATTTTTCTGCGCACCCGAAGCAGGGCGCCAATTTGGCCGCGCTCAGGATGTGTTGCCGACTCTATATATCTGTCTCTCTGACCTCGCTGTTATCCGTCTGCCTTTGTCCGTCTGCCTTTGTCCGTCTTAGGGTTCCCGTATGAGAAAGTGCGGGAGCGGATCCTCTACCTCCAGGTGTTGGACTACGACCGCTTCAGCAGGAATGACCCCATCGGGGAGGTGTCAATCCCCCTCAACAAGGTGGAGCTGGGGCAGATAAAAACCTTCTGGAAGGAGCTCAAGCCCTGCAGTGATGGCAGTGTAAGGCGGCGCGGCGGGGCGTGGGGGAGGGTGGGGGTGGTGGTGGTGGTGTGGTGAATGGTCTGAACAGTCGGCGTAGCCCCCGATGTAAAGTAGCCCCACAGGGCGGGCTCTGCGTCCTGATCGCTCACATTCTGACGTTACCGGCTGTGCCCGGTGCACCGCTGTGTTTTCATTTTGGATGTCGGTTATTTTACTTTACTCCGTTTCCTTATGGAACAAAACAAAACAAACCATCAACGGTTGGGATAAGCCCCCCATGTCTTGGCATCCGAGCAACGCCCCTGGGTCTAAATGTGGTTGTTTCAAAATGTGAAGCTCAAGCACAACAAATGAAACACTTCTCCCTCAGAGTTTTGAGGGTGGATATTTTTGCCATAACGAGGATTACTTACTGATTTACTTCAGAAGGAAGAAGAGAGGGACGAGTGGCTGTAACCTACCCCCCTCCACTCTATAAGGAACTCTCAAATCTCAATATGTAATATATATTATAGCAGCGTACAGTGCTGCATTACATCTCTGTGTTTGGTATTTGACATTCATCTGTTTGTTTTTGTCACAGTGACGTTGATTAATGAGACTCACTGTGCCTCGGTGGCGACGGGAGACGTGATCAGAGGCCACCAATGTGTTATCAGGGCTTTAAAAGAGAGCGGGCGCGGCGTCTCATTAGGACCAAACTCTGATGTGGTGTCCGCTCAGATAAGACGCCGGACGGCATAGTGAGCCCACCATCTGGCCTCCACGCGGGTTGGTGGGGCCGGAAGGACGGCGCTGTCGTGCGACCGCGCAGCGAGCGAGGGCGTTTGGAGCCTGAACGGCCGTAAGGGGCGTGCGTAGCAGGCCGAGTGAGTCACCCCCCTGTGTTTGTCTACGTGTGGCTGTCTGTGTTTGTTTGGCTCTCTCTTTTCAGGGGAGACGGGGCGACCTGCTGTTGTCTCTCTGCTATAATCCCACCGCCAACACCATCACTGTGAACATCATCAAAGCCCGCAATCTGAAAGCCATGGACATCGGGGGCACCTCAGGTACAGTTTTTCCGCTTTGTTTGCGCCTTTCCGGGGCCCCTCCCTGGCCCCCACTCGCCCGTCCGCACGCCTCCCCTCCTCCCGTGACACGGCCTCATGAGTTACTCAGGCATGGTGTTAAAACATTTACTGACCCGTCCACGCGGGGGAAGGCCACCGTCTGGATCCGGCCCCGGCTCCCGCCACGGAACGCTGTGGCGGCCAGACTAATCAAGTCAAGTCAAGCCAAGTTTATTTATACAGCCCTAAATCATCGTAACGTCTCCAGGCATCTCACATAGAAATCGACGCCGTCCCCTCGTCCACTGTAAGCCGTTCTCAAATATTCTCGAAAATGACCCTCCAGCTGGGACTCCTCTCTCATTCTGTCTCTTCCCTTATATCCTTCCCCTCTGTGCATCTAATGGGAACTGTAGTCCCCAAACTGCGGTGTGTGTGTGCGTGTGTGCGTGTGTGTGTGTGCGTGTGTGTGTGTGTGTGTGTATGCGTGTGTGCGTGTGTGCTTGTGTGTGTGTGTGTGTGTGTGTGTGTGTGTGTGTGTGTGTGTGTGTTTGAGAGAGAGAGCTCAATTTACTGCTCCCTCTCCCCTTCGCTGCCGTGTTGTGCAGTATCGGGTCTCATAGTGAAACGTTATGGGCTGTATAGAAGTGGAGAATGACTGATTCTTGTGGGTGCAGTAAGAGTCTGTCACTAACAGTGCTACAGTCAATGTAAATGTTATTCCGGGGGCGCTCTTTACAAATCCCCGTTTCCATAAGCATCTCCTCGTCTGCATGTGACATCGCTCAGGGGAAACACTGACCTTGAGCTTGAACAAGGTCGCTGCCTTTTTATTTTTATTTTTCTGCTGTACCTCACAAATTAAAAGGTTAATTGCAAAGCTTCCCCCGTATGAACTCATGTTGGCAACTTCGTCCTCCACCTCAAGCTGTCGGCGTTATGTGCTAATGTCAAGGGTGTGGTGAAGGGTACATGGGGGTGTATGGCGTGTACCACCCTAACCCTCACTGCTTACAGTGCCCTCACCCATCATTCCCTGGTCCCTGTCACACCAGTGTGGCGTTTGCACCCTAAAAGACGGTTTTCACGCTCCTGCCGATGCCCTTGAGCAAGGCAGTGCCTCTTGAGCTGGAGCCGGCGTGCTGTGGCTGCCCACCGCTGCCGGTTTATTAAGCCCCAAAACTGAATCTTCTTCTAAATTAATTTTATTTGAATGCAATTGTTGTGATCGGTACTTTCGGAAAGTGAATCACCGCAAAGGTTTCAGTGCAACATGGCGTCGACTAATAGCAAACAGGATTTTGTTGTGCTGACCTTTGAAGTTTGTTCCGTTCGGGAGAAAATTGAGTGATACACAAAATAAATGCAGTGCGGGTTACAGGAGTCAGGGCGGGGCGGCTAGCATTCTAACCAACTGCAGTGTAGAGCACCTGTAGCGTGCACTTGGCAAAGACATGCGATTCCGTGTTGCGCCGTCTACCCCTGTTGTGACCGGTCCTTACGTCCCTTGGACTGCGTAGGGGTGCACCTCCTGAGGCGCCTCTCTCTCTCTGTCCCTCAGATCCCTACGTCAAAGTGTGGCTCATGCACAAGGACAAGCGCGTGGAGAAGAAGAAGACGGTGACGATGAAGCGCTGCCTCAACCCCATCTTCAACGAATCCTTCCCCTTCGACGTGCCCGCCCACGTGCTGAGGGAGACCACCATCATCATCACCGTCATGGACAAGGACAGGCTGAGCCGCAACGACGTCATCGGCAAGGTAACGGCGGTAACAGGCAATCGGAGAGGCTTTACAGACGGTACGGTGGCCGACGCGGGCCGGGAAACGCGCCGCTTAAGGCAAATGTGCGGCACGAGAGGTGCACGTCGCAAAAAAACGCCGACGACCCTGTGGCCGCAGGACCCGACGTTTCCTAGCGGACTGAGCGGCGGTGGGACCGGTCGCTGCTCAGGTTCTAACGCGTCACACAGCGGTAAACATCTGCGCCTCGTTATGGTTGCTCCCACCGTGTTTCGTCCATTCCACATGTATTCCACAATATCACCTCTCAAAATAAAGGTGAATTAGTTGGTGAGGAAGGTGAGGTCAGCAAGGCTCTGATTACCGGTTGGGAGCCTCGCTGTAACACCACCGTCAGCGATTTGGAGCTTTCTGAAAGGCGTCCGCCGTGGCTTTCGCTGCACGTTGATTCAGCCGGTCTATCTGACGGCAGCGCGTCATTTGTTTGGAGTTCGCTCGCCTGGTCCGACTGCCGTACCTATTGGGGTTTTTGGGAAAGTTCTAATGTCGCTCAACCCTCTTCCCCCGCCCCACCCCACCCCACCCCATCCCCGACTCAGATCTACCTATCGTGGAAGAGTGGACCAGCGGAGGTGAAGCACTGGAAGGACATGATGGGTCGGCCGCGCACCAACGTGGCCCAGTGGCACGCTCTCAAGGCCTGATCCCCCCGCCCAGCTTCCACCAAGAAACCCCCCCCCAACCCCCAACTCCCCCCAAAACCCCCAAACACCCAAACCCCCTCCTCCAGTCTCCCAACTTCCCCCTCCGATCCCGTCCTTATGCACAAGACTGACTTGCTGCCAGGCTGTGAAACACGGGTACAATTAGCCATCTGCTCTCTTAAACCTTTAAACTCTCGTCTATATCCTCTTGAATCTCTTCCCCTCTCCCTGTCTCTCTCCCTGTCTCTCTCCCTGTCTCTCTCCCTCTCTTCCTGTCTCTCTCTCTCTCTCTCTCTCTCTCTCTCTCTCTCACTCTCGCTCTGTCTCTCGTTCTTCTGATCCTCTCGCCACCCCGTGTCACCTGCCGTGTGTTTCCCTCCGTCTGTACGTCTGTCTGTCGGACCTGACGCCACTGAGTTCCTTTGTTGAATCCCGCCCTTTCGCCCTCTCTCCCTCCCTCCCTCCCTCTCTCCCTCTCTCTCTCTTTCGGGGAGCGCTGGGTTTGCTCTGGTGCCAGTCTCCTGGAAACCCAGACCACAAGTAAAGGCATATTGATCTAAACTCATGTAATCCAAGTGTAGGACTTTTCCAGGTAAACAATTCTATACAGCATGTATATACAGTATATACTGTATATATATATATATATATATATATATATATATATATATATATATATATATATACAGTATATCCCTCGTCTCAGTATATATATATATATATATATATATATATATATATATATATATATATATATTTACTGTATATATATCTTTATACATACAATAGGCATGTAGATTGGCAGAGCCTTCCCACCCATGTGTCGTAGGAGACCCATGCTGTCCTGACCTCCGAGCGCTCAGCCCAATTTGAAAAGCAATCAATTTTGGGTTTTCTAACGACCTGCCTGAGAGGGGCAAAATGTCTCCCCCCGTCTTTCCGTCTCCTCCTTCTTCTTCTCTTTCTCTTTCTTCTTCTTCTTGATTCTTTGCCTCTTTCTCCGGCACAATATTAGTGCCCCCCCCCCAACACACGCACACACACACACACACCCCGCCCCCACCCCCACCCCCACCCCCACCCTCCTTAGCCTTCTTTTCGGGAACCCTCATCGTCTGTGTTTTGTGGCTGCTGTGCTGTAGCTCCAACAAAAGTAGAGATAAAAAATAATAATAATAGAATAATAATAACAGCTGAACTGACTGATCCGGGAGGAAGCTGGAACACAATAAACTTCCCACACGGATCGCTTCTGGTTTTCCCAGACAACGGCCCTGACACGGAGAGAGAACAAAGAAGATGAAACCCCCCCCCCC